>NC_088410.1:68839398-69089398 GCF_034236695.1 Oncorhynchus nerka
TGCCGAGCAGTTGCCACACCAGGCGGTGATGCAACCGGTCAGGATGCTCCCGATGGTGCAGCTGTAGAATCTTTTGAGGATCTGGGGATCCATGCCAAATCTTTTCAGTCTCCTGAGGGGAAAAGGTTTTGTCGTGCCCTCTTCACGACTGTCTTGGTATGTTTGGACCATGATAGTTTGTTGATGTGGACACAAGGAACTTGAAACTCTCGACCAGCCCCACAGAGCCACATGGATGTTAATGGGGGGCTGTTCCTGTAGTCCACGATCAGCTCCTTTGTCTTGCTCACATTGAGGGAGAGGTTGTTGTCCTGGCACCACACTGCCAGTTCTCTGACCTCCTCCCTATAGGCCGTCTCATCGTTGTCGGTGATCAGGCCTACCACTGTTGTGTCGTCAGCAAACTTAATGATGGTGTTGGAGTCGTGTTTGGCCATGCAGTAGTGGGTGAACAGGGAATACAGGAGGGGACTAGTACACACCCCTGAGGGGCCAGTTTTAAGGATCAGCGTGGCAGACGTGTTGTTGCCTACTCTTACCACGTGGGGGCGGCCCGTCAGGAAGTCCAGGATCCAGTTGCAGAGGGAGGTGTTTAGTCCCAGAGTCCTTAGCTTAGTGATGAGCTTCGTCGGAACTATGGTGTTGAACGCTGAGCTGTAGTCAATGAACAGCATTCTCACATAGGTGTTCCTTTTGTCCAGGTGAGAAAGGGCCATGTGGAGTGCGATTGAGATTGCGTCCTCTGTGGATCTGTTGGGGCGGTATGCAAATTGGAGTGGGTCTAGGATGTCCGGGAGGATGCTGTTGATACCATGACTAGCCTTTCAAAGCACTTCATGGCTACCAACGTGAGTGCCATGGGGCGGTAATCATTTAGGCAGTTTACCTTTGCTTCCTTGGGCACAGAAACTATGGTGGTCTGCTTTAAACATGTAAGTATTACAGACTCGGTCAGGGAGAGGTTGAAAATGTCAGTGAAGACACTTGACAGTTGGTCTGCACATGCTTTGAGTACACGTCCTGGTAATCTGTCTGGCCCAGCGGCTTTGTGAATGTTGACCTGTTTAAAGGTTAACCGAGAGCGTTATCACACAGTCATCCAGAACAACTGGTGCTCTCGTGCATGCTTCAGTGTTGCTTGCCTTGAAGCGAGCGTAAAAAGCATTTAGCTCATCTGGTAGGCTCGCGTCACTGGGCAGCTCGCGTCCGGGTTTCCCTTTGTAGTCCGTAATAGTTTTCAAGCACTACCACATCCGAATAGCGTCAGAGCCATGTAGTAGGATTGAATCTTAATCCTGTATTCACACTTTGATTGTTTGATGGTTTGGGGGGCATAGCGGGATTTCTTATATGCGCCCGGATAAGTCTCCCGCTCCTTGAAAACGACAGCTTTAGCCTTTAGCTCGATGTGGATGTTGCCTGTAATCCATAGCTTCTGGTTTGGATGATATCTTGGTAGATAGTGTGGTCTACAGCTTATCATAATGTACTCTACCAAAGGCGAGCAATACCTAGAGACATCTTTAATTTTAGACTTCGCACACTAGCTGTTATTGACAAATAGACACACACACCCACCCCTCGTTTTACCAGAGGCAGCATCTCTGTTCTGCCGGTGCATGGAAAATCCCGCTAGCTCTACAGTGAGGGAAAAAAGTATTTGATCCCCTGCTGATTTTGTGCGTTTGCCCACTGACAAAGAAATTATCAGTCTATAATTTTAATGGTAGGTTTATTTGAACAGTGAGAGACAGAATAACAACAAAATAATCCAGAAAAACATGTCAAAAATGTTATAAATTGATTTGCATTTTAATGAGGGAAATACGTATTTGACCCCTCTGCAAAACATGACTTAGTACTTGGTGGCAAAACCTTTGTTGGCAATCACATAGGTCAGACATTTCTTGTAGTTGGCCACCAGGTTTGGACACATCTCAGGAGGGATTTTGTCCCACTCCTCTTTGCAGATCTTCTCCAAGTCATTAAGGTTTCGAGGCTGACGTTTGGCAACTCGAACCTTTAGCTCCATCCACAGATTTTCTATGGGATTAAGGTCTGGAGACTGGCTAGGCCACTCCAGGACCTTAATGTGCTTCTTCTTGAGCCACTCCTTTGTTGTCTTGGGTAATTGTCATGCTGGAATAACCATCCACGACCCATTTTCAATGCCCTGGCTGAGGGAAGGAGATTGTCACCCAAGATTTGACTGTACATGGCCTGTCCATCGTCCCTTTGATGCGGTGAAGTTGTCCTGTCCCCTTAGCAGAAAAACACCCCCAAAGCATAATGTTTCCACCTCCATGTTTGACGGTGGGGATGGTGTTCTTGGGGTCATAGGCAGCATTCCTACTCCAAACACAGCGAGTTGAGTTGATGCCAAAGAGCTCCATTTCGGTCTCATCTGACCACAACACTTTCACCCAGTTGTCCTCTGAATCATTCAGATGTTCATTGGCAAACTTCAGACGGGTATGTATATGTGCTGTCTTGATCAGGGGGACCTTGCGGGTGCTGCAGGATTTCAGTCCTTCATGGCGTAGTGTGTTACCAATTGTTTTCTTGGTGACTATGGTCCTAGCTGCCTTGAGATCATTGACAAGATCCTCCTCATGATCATTGCAACTCCACGAGGTGAGTTCTTGCATGGAGCCCCAGGCCGAGGGAGACTGACAGTTCTTTTGTGTTTCTTCCATTTGTGAATAATCGCACCAACTGTTGTCACCTTCTCACCAAGCTGCTTGGCGATGGTCTTGTAGCCCATTGGAGCCTTGTGTAGGTCTACAATCTTGTCCCTGACATCCTTGGAGAGCTTTTTGGTCTTGGCCATGGTGGAGAGTTTGGAATCTGATTGATTGATTGCTTCTGTGGACAGGTTTGTTTTATACAGTGAGAGTTTGTTACCTAACTGAGATTAGGAGCACTCCCTTTAAGAGTGTGCTCCTAATCTCAGCTCATTACCTGTATAAACGACACCTGGGAGCCAGACATTTTTCTGATTGAGAGGGGGTTAAATACTTATTTCCCTCCTTAAAATGCAAATCAATTTATAACATTTTTGACATGCGTTTTTCTGGATTCTTTTGTTGTTAGTCTGTCTCTCACTGTTCAAATAAACCTACCATTAAAATTATAGACTGATAATTTCTTTGTCAGTGGGCAAAAGTACAAAATCAGCAGGGGATCAAATACTTTTTCCCTCACTATATATGGTCCGTATTGTCATTCAGCCACGTCTCGATGAAACATAAGATGTTACAGTTTTTGATGGCCTGTTGGTAGAATAATCTTAATCCTAGATTATCCAAGATTCTCATAAAGATGCCCGATCTGCGGCCCCTTTTCCTGCATCTTCCATCAAGCAAAATATGTGGATATGGGCCTGTTCCACTGAAAGCAGAATGTCCTTCTCGTCGGACTCGTTAAAGGAAAAGGTTTCTTCCAGTCCATTGGTGAGTAATCGCAGCTCTGATGTCCAGAAGTTATTTTCGGTCAAAAGAGACAGTAGCAGCAACATTATGTACACAATAAATTTAAAAACAAGTTACACAAAAAGCAAAAAAACGAACTAAATAGCACAATTGGTTGGGAGAATGCAAAACGTCAGCCATTCATTTCCACGTTTATTAGCTTTGCAAAGCGAATTATTGTCCAAATCGTGAAAATAAGACCTGTGTAATGTTGTACGTAACTTTTCCAACATCGTGGCACTTATTTGGAGTCTGTGGTTCAAATGAACGAATATCCTTTGAAAGTCCAACCTGAAACTGTCTTTACCTCGGTGTCAATTTACCCAACCTAATTCCCCACTAATAGCGCCATTTGGCCTTCTGGTGTACCAAAATGCAATGACACTGCCAGTGTGATCTAGGCGTAAAGGAAATACCGCAGTGCATTCTGGTATAGCATATGCAGCGAGAGGTCAGAGTAACGTTGCTCAAGATGTCGGTCGTTTGTCTCTCGTCCTTGGGTCGCTGTAGCGCCGTGGCATTCCGATCATCCGCCGGAATGGTGGTAAGGCTGTGTTAAATTCGTCTGTGTCCATTTTAACGATTACCTAAACGGAATGTTCTTTGTTGACCGTTTCAAACGATATGCGTTTGTCGGCTAGTTATCTAGCTGCTTGCTTTCGTCCCTCAACGAACTATTGTTTACAGACCGCTCGTTGCGGAAGCTTCCGTAGCCTGACATACTTGATCAACCAAATCTAAACTATTCGGTTTCACCAGAATAACGTTTCCAGTCAACAGAGGCATATTCAGTATCTCCAGGAACAAAACTTAAGATTGTGTGGAATGTGGCCTTCGCTATCAACACAGCGTTTTAAACACGCTTTTATCCGGTCTCCCATTTGACGCCCGTGGTGGGTGGGCTGTCATTGTAGTCCATTTTAGACCACGTAGTCACGCGAGAGTAAACTACAACATCTCCCACTCCTACAGCCGGAAAATGGGAGACCCGCGATAACGTGTTTTAAACGCTTATTTGATAGCGAATGACACATTGAATCGTAAGTGTTGTTCCTGCTGAGTATGCCTCTGACTGGAAACTATATTTTAGTGAAACCGAATAGTTTAGATTTAGTTAATCAAGGATTGCTCACACCTACAGCATCATGGCACAAAATGGTATGCAGCATAGATACGGTACCAGTCAAACGTTGACACACCTACTCATTCCAGGGTTTTTCTTTATTATTTTATTATTTTCTACATTGTAGAATAATAGTGAAGACGTCAAAACTCTGAAATAACTCACATGGAATCATGTAGTAACCAAAAAAGTGTTAAACAAATCAAAATGTATTTTATATTTGAGATTCTTCAAAGTAACCACCCTTTGCCGTAATGACAGCTTTGCACACTCTTGGCATTCTCTCAACCAGTTTCATGAGGTAGTCACCTGGAATGCATTTCAATTAACAGGTGTGCCTTCTTCAAAGTAAATGTGTGGAATTTCTTTCCTTAATGCGTTTGAGCCAATCAGTTGCATTGTGACAAGGTAGGGGTGGTATACAGAAAATGGTCTATTACCAAATAGGGCTAAGTCCATATTATGGCAAGAACAGCTCAAATAAGCAAAGAGAAACAATCATTACTTTAAGACATGAAGGTCAGTCAATATGGAACATTTCAAGAACTTTTGAAGTTTCTTAAAGTACAGTCGCAAAAACATCAAGCGCTATGATTAAACTGGTTCTCATGAGGACCGCCACAGGAAAGGAAGACCCAGAGTTACCTATGCTGCAGAGGATAGGTTCATTCGCGTTACCAGCCCCAGAAATTGCATCCCAAATAAATGCTTCACCGAGTTCAAGTAACAGACACATCTCAACATCAACTGTTCAGAGGAGACTGCGTGAATCAGGCCTTCATGGTCGAATTGCTGCAAACAAACCATTAATAAAGGACAACAGTAAGAAGATACTTGCTTGGGCCAAGAAACATGAGCAATGGACATTAGACCAATGGAAATCTGTCCTTTGGTCTGATTCCAAATTTTTGGTTCCAAGGTGAACGGATGATGTCCACATGTGTGGTTCCCAATGTGAAGCGTGGAGGAGGTGGTGTGGGGATGCTTTGCTGGTGACACTGTCAGTGATTTATTTTGCATTCGTGGCACCCTTAATCAGGAAGCAGCGACACACCATCCCATCTGGTTTGCGTTTAGTCCCACCATCATTTGTTTTTCAACAGGACAATGGCCTCCACAATCCACTGACCTCAACCCAATTGAGATGGTTTGGGATGAGTTGGACGGCAGAGTGAAGGAAAAGCAGCCAACAAGTGCTCTGCATATGTGGGAACTCCTTCAAGACTGTTGGAAAGCATTCCAGGTGAAGTTAGTTGAGAGAATGCCAAGTGTGCAAAGCTGTAATTGCTGGCGATTCTTTAGATGCAAAAAACGTTTGAGCTCAAGTCCTCCCACACCAGTCACCGGTACACACCGGTCAACTCCATCATAAATCGTTGAGTTTAATCAACTAGAGTCAGAGCTGACAGTAAAGCAAAGACTTGTGGATGTTTTAGCAACGGCTGCCAAAATAGCACAGTAATGTTAACAGGATGGCCCACTTTGCTTAGTCCTTTTTAAAGGCACTTTTGCTCTATTGTTTGATCTTGCTTCATCTGTTTCTTGTCAATACTTCATATTGTGTTCATTGGAGATGGTGCTATTGTTCACATGTTTAAAATGAAGTAAATGCATTATGTGCGGAATGAGTTGGGTTAGTGGTGTAAGGTTAGATGATCCTGTAACACTTGATGTAATGTAGTTATGTGATCTGTAGGGGGACGGTATGGGAATGGCACAAAATATGTCTGACCTTGCTCCACCGGGTATTACGTTTCCTCTGATGTAGCATCAGCTTACCCTTCCCCATATCCTGACCTTAGATCATTGTCTAGGTGGGGCAACTTCACCCAATTCCCTCAAATCCCTTCTATAAACCTACTCTGTGATGGACTAATGTTAAACAATTCACTCAACGCTGTTTATACAATCCTCATGCCAGGAACATTGTCGTCATTCATGTGTTTTGTTATGACACGCATGGAAGAAGCAGTCCTCCTCACTCGCCTCTCTTACTGTTAGGCGGTTCGGTATGCCCAGACAGCAGCGGCTACAGCCCCACAGCCTAGAATCAAGAAGTTCCAGGTGTACCGCTGGGACCCAGACACAGTTGGTGACAAGCCCCGCATGCAGACCTTTGACATTGACCTCAACACGTAAGTACAGCCCATCTTATCAGCTGCACACTTCCATTAGGTTGTTGGACCAAGGACTTTGTCATTTATTGAACGTTATCACAAACCACGTTTCCATCTACAGTTTTTATGTGCGTAAAGTCAAGCCGTATAAATGTATGATGGAAACAGGAAGTGTTGGTAGATTTTTAATAAATGTCGACAGACAATTTGTTAATTCGACATGGTGGGATATTTCTGTCGGTAAAATGAATTATGCAACGAATTGAGGTGGAAATGATTTCTTGTGCATACTTTTCCAAGAAATTGCACAGTTTAGGCTACTGGGTGGTGAAAGTGCACGGTTATGAACTCGATGCTCCTTTCCAATAAAATTGTGGGTCTTAATTTGTATGCTAGTGACATGATGATTGGTGCTTAAGCTGCCAATTAAACAAACAAAAATGATCTGGCTCTTATCCATGTCATCATTTAACCTAACCAGTCCAGTGTCCACTTTATCAGTAAACTGTTATCTCCAGATTATGCACGAAAACCAGATTGGGTAAGTTTGTCGCAACAGTTTGTCTGGCAACTCTATCGGTATAGCAAAAATACAATGGAAACTCATTTAACTCCTATTTTATTTATTCGGTACATGACAACTTAAGTGCAAAAGTGTTTTTTTGTTTTGTATTTTATGTGCATGACTTCATCACGCACAGCCTTTTATCCCTAACAAAGTCAGTCTGACACACCTCTGGTGTGGAATTGCAAGTATGATAAAATATGCAGTTAATTTTTTTGCATGAGAATCTGTCGCAAATTGAATGGAAACCTAGCTACTGTGCTATATATTTTTAGTACCGAGCTCCCCTTGTATATGGTGGTGATGGAAGACTACCCCTCTAGATCAGACTGGCTGTTCTTGACTGGTCCTGGGCATTGGCATGTTCTGTTGATGTTCATCTTCTTTCATTTAGGAGTTTGCGACTTGGGAGTTACAGAATGACTTCACATGTCTCAAGGTGGCCAACTATATCTCTCGATACAGTTCTCAGAAACAGAAGATCATGTTGCAGTGGTGTTCAGGGCATTAAGTATTAGCTCAAATGATGACACTGTTTGAGTGAATCATGAGCACCCTTCCTATGGAATTAAGGAGGATAAACCTTATACTCTGGACAGGTTCCCAGTCCTACTTATGTTCTTTCTCTATCTGTTCAGCCCTATTGGCTCACCTCTGGCAATGAGGCATCGTGAAAGTACACCACGGTATTTTTATCACAAGTTCACAGCATGGATATGTATAGTATGTGTCAATCCTGTTGTCATATTTCTCCAGTGTACAGCTGTCAAATCTAATTTAATTTGTCACATGCTTTGTAAACTGATGTAGACTAACAGTGAAATGCTTATTTACAGACCCATGCCAACATGCAGAGAGAAAGAAAATAGAAAAGTAATAATATACAATGAGTAACGATAACTTGGCTATATACATGGGGTACTGAGTCGATGTACGGTGTGTGTCCTATCACTAGGCAACAGGATAGAAAACGCCGCAGTGTATGGGATGAGTAAAAAAGGGTCAATGCAGATAACCAATAGTTACCCAGACTGACTATTTAGCAGTCTTACGGCTTGGGGGTAGAAGCTGTTCAGGGTCCTGTTGGTTCCAGACTTGCATCGGTACTGCTTGCCGTGCGGTAGCAGAGAGAACAGTCTATGACTTGGGTGGCTGGATTGTTTGACTATTTTTTGGGGCCTTCCTCTGAAACTGCCTGGTATTGAGGTCCTGGATGGCAGGGATCTCAGCCCCAGTGATTTACTGGGCGATCCGCATTCATAGCGCCTTGCGGGCAGATGCCAAGCAGTGTCCATACCAAGCGGTGGTGCAGCCAGTCAAGATGCTCTCAATGGCTCAGCTGTACAACTTTTTGAGGATCCGAGGGCCCGTGCCACACTTTTTTCAGCCTCCTGACTGGAAGAGGCGTTGTCGTGCCATCTTCACGACTGTTGGTGTGTGTGGATCATGATAGATCCTGTGTGTGTGTGGATCATGATAGATCCTGTGTGTGTGTGGATCATGATAGATCCTGTGTGTGTGTGGATCATGATAGATCCTGTGTGTGTGTGGATCATGATAGATCCTGTGTGTCTTAGGAAACAATAAGTTGACTGTGCTTCCCTCCTTTCCACAGCTGTGGCCCCATGGTATTAGACGCCCTCATCAAGATCAAGAACGAGATGGACGGCACTCTGACTTTCCGTCGCTCCTGCAGAGAGGGTCAGTGTGGGAAGGGAAGTGGGGTTAGTTTTTTGAATGATTCTAGTAATGAATCACAATGTTCTGTGGGGAGTGAGAGAAGAGCTGGGATTAGTGTTCTTAAAGGTTGACTTACTGTATTTTTGTTACGTGAGGGGATTTAGGTAGCATCAAGGTTGGAAAAAGATTGGAGAAGAGGTTGGGAGTTTGCTATGACTCGCCCAGTGATCAAAGACTAAAAATGGAACCCGTTGCGTCTCTGCTTGGCACTCGGCATTAAGGAGATAGATTGGGGTAAGGCCCTGCGGTAGACTAGCGTCCTGTCCAGAGCGTGTAACTTGTACATCAAGTTGCCTCATGCAGAAACAGGAAACAGGCTCCTGCTCCTAGGAGCCGTTACGGCTCACACACGCCAAGGCTACTAAGGTTGGAAAGTGTGTCCCGGATGGAATTATCGAAGAACAGGATGTCCAGGGATGATACCAGGGCAGCTTAGTTCTAGTGACTGACTATCCTCAGATGGATATGCTCTAGCCAAGGAAACCTAACACGTGTCAGTTCCTTCTACAACTTCATATAATGTCCAAGGTGTCTAATAGTGTGTATGTGGGTTTGCTATGGATCAGGTATCTGTGGATCCTGTGCAATGAACATCAATGGAGGCAACACACTGGCCTGCCTCAACAAGATTGACACCAACACCAGCAAGGCTACCAAGATCTACCCTCTGCCACACATGTACGTGGTCAAGGACCTGGTGCCTGTGAGTGTCATGACATTCCATACAAGCTCTTCACAAACTGTCTGGATTCCTTTATACACCATTATGGCTTTCAATGTTAGAAATTGGAATGAGTTTTGTGATTGGGTTCTGTTTTGGTTGCAGGATATGAGTAATTTCTATGCTCAGTACAAGTCGATCGAGCCCTACCTGAAGAAGAAAGATGAGACAAATGAGGGAAAGGAACAATACCATCAGACTGTGGAGGACAGACAAAAACTGGTACACCCAAATTACCTTTGTTCAATTTGCATTGAGCATAATTTAGACGTATGAACTTAGGGCTGCTATTGTGTCCATTCTGCACTCTTCTCCCTTTCCTCCTCATGACTTGATAATTCTCTCCCTCCCAGGACGGGCTGTATGAATGCATCCTGTGTGCGTGCTGCAGCACCAGCTGTCCCAGCTACTGGTGGAATGGAGACAAGTACTTGGGACCTGCTGTCCTCATGCAGGTCGGTGTATTTGAGTTTAGACTAGTCTGAGAACTGTTTTGTTTAGAGTTGTTGTATTTTGATCAACGGGACACTGATGGGTGAATGTGTGTATGCACCTTGGACTGTTTGTGAGCTCACATGTCCGTCCTCCCTCCAGGCCTATCGTTGGATGATCGACTCGCGAGACGAGTTCACAGAGGAGCGTCTTTCCAAACTGCAGGATCCTTTCTCTCTCTACCGCTGTCACACCATCATGAACTGCACTAAGACCTGCCCCAAGGTAACCTCAGTCTAGTAAACAGCACTACTCCCTTCCAAGGGCTAACAGTAAACCTCACTGCTTACTAGCACACTTCTTCTTCCTCATTGTACTCAAATGCATCACCTCTCTCCTACTCTTACAGGGCCTTAACCCAGGGAAGGCGATTGCAGAGATTAAGAAGATGATGGCCACTTACAAGGAGAAGAAATCAGCTTCTGCTTGAACCCCCCCCCCCCCCATAAATTATACTATAATTAAGATTCCCTACCAGTGGGTTCTGCTGGGCCTACACACCTGTTCAACACCTCCACACTCTAGCACTACTGACTGACACTGGACTCCAAGGGCAATGGGTGCATGGTCCACGCCGGATTGGTGTGTGTACTGTAGCGTGAGAGCGTGTGTTTGTGTGTAAGAGAATGCATGGGTGCATACTGTATGTGAGACTTGACCCACTGACTTAAATGGTGCATTCCTTAGTTCATATACCCATTGTTTGGTCTCGTAGGTGTGTGTGGGTGGGTTTGAGTTCAGAGTGTGATGTATTCACAGATATTAAATATGTATATGATCTGCAGCTCTTCTGTCATACCTATATCTATCAGGAGTCTGCTTGTAATAAATCCAATGCTTTAATGCCTGCCGTTGTTTCCCTTGTTATTACACTTGTTTCAGACCAGATGTCTCTCACTTTATTCCTTTAGTAATAGTTATCACCCCTCGGCTTTATCAGCACCTTCATTGAGTGGCGTGATTCTTTGTACAGCATTTGAATGGTGATTGGTTTTTAGGATCAGCTAAATACAAAAAAAATAAAAAATACTGTGTGTGCTACAGTGGGTAGTGCCGTCATTTCAATCTATATCCTCTAGGTGTCAGTCTTTCACATACTTAACTGGAGTTGAGTGAAAAGGGAGAACAAATAAGGACCCTGTCCAAAAAAAGCCCATTCAGTTTACGCAATTTGGCGAGTCTCCCGAAGCCTATTGTTGGGCATGTCATTAATGCACCATGGCAAATTAATCAATAAAATGGAACCATGAATGTATCCACCATTTTTAAATGGTTCAAGTTCTGTCACACGGTACTGCCCTGCTAATTGACTGTCCCCTATCATGAACAATGACGTGGACAATCAAAATCATACACGAAAAATGATATGCCTTGAGATCAATTATGTGTGTGTACTGCTTTCAAACATCCCTATTTATCCATCCTTGAGGGCTAGGTGGTTTATGTGCAGTCAGTGCCGTGGTCTCCAGTCTGTGGTTGGTGGGGGTCGGCGATGTGTCCGACAGAGGCAGGAGAGGGGGCTTGAAGGCGGGGCGCTACAATGTGCGGTTCGGTCAGAAGTTGCTGAAGACGGAGGCATTAGACTTGCGGATCGCCAGAGCTAAATTGAAATAGAGGTAAGAACTGCAAGTTAAAATTAATATATTTAGATATGAAATAATTGCAGTATTTGTAAGCATGTCCGCTTATTTGGATTACTTTGAATATTGACCATTAATCAATGACCAAGGAGTTGGGCTACATTTCTTAACTTTTACCATGTGTCAGGGTGGTGTGGGTTTTTGATCAATTATCAGTTATATGAAATATACATATTTATATCCATCATCAGTGCCGAGTTATAGGCCTACCCGAAGAAAAAAACAACTATAAAATACGAAGTCTACAAGTTCAATAATAGCATGCAAGCAGTGGTGACCTGTCAACTAAGATGATTCTGTGTCTTTTCTTTACAATTCACGACATGATTGGGCCTCATGTAATTATTCAACAGGTACTTAAATCTTTCATTTATTCAGATTGTTATAGGTTGTCTATTTGTTGTCTGTTTAGACTGTTGTGGAGAATGGGGCAATCTGCAATCCAGGGGGTGGGGTTATAGCTGGGGGCAATGACAATACAATGGAGAGGGGCTGGCCAACATAAATAAAATGAGAGGACAAGGGAGAAAAGAATGCGGACTAATGGGGGGTTGTTAAGAGGGGAGGAGATTGGAGGCGGGGGAAGAGATGGAGAGGGGCTGGCCAACATAAATAAAATGAGAGGATAAGGGAGAAAAGAATGCGGACTAATGGGGGGTTGTTAAGAGGGGAGGAGATTGGAGGCGGGGGAAGAGATGGAGAGAGAAATCATATATATGTTTTTACATAGTGCTTGAAAACACACTGTGTTTAGTAGGAGGAGGCATGAAGAGTGGGAGCTCTCCCTCTTCATGTTTGCATTGTTCCGAAGTCCCCATGCTTTGGGGGAGGGGGTCAGTTAGGGCTGGGGAGGGGAGGGGGGCAAAATGGGGTTGAGGAGGAGGGTGTAATAGCTCCCAGATGTGTGCTGTGAAAACATATGGTTTTCGATAGCCACTGTGATGCACAAGAGGAATATCTGAACACACACACTTTGGTGACATGTACCTTCATACATACATGTACACTCTGAAACACTACCGCCAGACCTCATAGTATGAAACATTAAATGTGATGATACTCACACATATACACACTGATGATCACATGATAGCACACTCAGTGCACAAAAAAACACACACAAGCTAGACTGTCTGATTGTGTGCAGTACAGAAGGGGAGAAGTAATTTGTTCATTCCACAAGGAAAGTAGCCTAATATTGTGGTCTGCACAGTTACTTATAAGCAGTCTAGTTAGAAAAACTGTTCTCTGTGCCAATTGTTCCCAACTGAATGTGAGTTGTTGCAGTTTATAAGTGGTTTATGAACTTTACCGTGCCATTGTCATGTAACTGTAATACGCATTGGAGGGGGGTCTTATTGCAGCAGTGTACTGCTATCCTCTGAGAATACAGTCCTCTCTCTCTCTCTTCACTAACTCCCCCTTCCTCACTCTCTCTCTCTGTCTTTTTGGCGTGGCATACAGTGGTCATACTGTACGAACTCAACCTGGCTAGCTCTCTGCTTGTTAGAGAGAGAGGGGGAGGGGTTCAGGGAAATGACAAGAGAGGGCGACATAGAGGAAATGAGAGACGTGGAGGGAGGAATATGGAAGATGGGGAGAGAAGGAGGGGTGGGGTGGAGGGGCTCAGTGGTTCTTTTCCTGGAATTTAGCCCCTGGTCTGTCTGCTTTAGAGTGTTTCGTAGTGGAATGGAGAAAAGGAGAAAAACAGAGGGATTGTTAAGAAAGACAGACGTGCCACATTCTTGCTGTCAAAGTTTTCCTTTTCCCCCCTGACTGTTTGGGGCCAGGGGAGGGCAGAGTGGAGGGTAAAAGAGAGAGGGAAGAGGTGAGGTCAGAATGCAGGATAGGAGAGAGATGGAAGAGAAAAGACAAGAGGCCCATGGATAAAAGACTGTGATGAGGCCCATGGATAAAAGACTGTGATGAGGCCCATGGATAAAATACTGTGATGAGGCCCATGGGTAAAAGACTGTGATGAGGCCCATGGGTAAAAGACTGTGATGAGGCCCATGGATAAAAGACTGTGATGAGGCCCATGGATAAAAGACTGTGATGAGGCCCATGGGTAAAAGACTGTGATGAGGCCCATGGGTAAAAGACTGTGATGAGGCCCATGGGTAAAAGACTGTGATGAGGCCCATGGGTAAAAGACATGGGTAAAAGATGAGGCCCATGGATAAAAGACTGTGATGAGGCCCATGGGTAAAAGACTGTGATGAGGCCCATGGGTAAAAGACTGTGATGAGGCCCATGGGTAAAAGACTGTGATGAGGCCCATGGATAAAAGACTGTGATGAGGCCCACGGATAAAAGACTGTGATGAGGCCCATGGATAAAAGTAAATCTATGACACAGCGAACACTATGTAACAGATGTGTGTTTCTGTATCACTTGGAATCAGTAACTCTTTGAAAATGTATACAGTCTTCTCTCTCCTTCTCTCCTCCTCTTCTCTCTCCTCCTCAGTGTCAGTCTACCTCCACAGAGACAGCGATCATGAGAGTCCTCCTACTGCTCTCCATGCCAGGTGAGTCCAGCACAGTCACACTGAACACTGCATAATATACACAACACTCTAATGTACACACAACAGTAGACTAACCCAATAAACATTCTATACAACAAAACACTTGTCCAGCACCTTTGCCTAAACATTTAGGCAACTTTGCCTCAACAGTCCTCCTGCTAGCTCAGCCCCCCCTCTACCAAGAACCATTTCCTTTCCTGGGTGAGTTCATCCATGTCATTATTACACTGTCTGTCCACGTGTACAAACACACCGTGACTCAGTACTGTGTCTCTTCACATGTGGTCATTATTTCCATGTCTTTTGTCTACCCACCCCGAGAGGTTACCATTTTACCAGGTAGATGGAAACATTGAATGTCCTGTGTATTTTAATTTGTTTATTGTAAATACTTCAATGACCACTTACTATCTCAGCACTTGTTAACATCTTGATTATGAGGTCATGCACAAAGACAATCTACCGTACATTTCCTCCCAATTTTAAAAGCAGGTGGTCGATGTTAAATTCTTGCAAGACTTGCAATGTTTTATGTGAAATCCCCACTGTGCTTGAGAAGATCTCTGCTATTCATCTGTCACATACAGAGTTGCTTGCCTGTCTGTCAGTCTGCCTGCTGTACATTTATCACAATATGTTATCAATGTAACAAAGGAATATCTCATACTGTACCTTTGTTAATTTTGCTTCACAGAAGACTATGGCCCTGATTATTTCCCAGGTAAGATACTTGTGTGATCTTGTTACCTATTCTACTCCTGTAGTATCATTAGTTTTGATAGACTGATGTAGAGAGCTTCTCTGCCCTATGGTGATGTACTGAAAGTTCTGCTCAGTGCCTCCATTTTCCTTGAGAGAATTCAGCAATTCCCTTGTTGCTCACCATCTCTCTCTCCCTCTCTCTCTTCACCCCCCCCCCCCCCCTATCAGATAATCCTGACACGGATGTCCAGCAGCAGATTCTGTCACAGGTTCCCCAAACGTTCCCTGGTCCCGAACGTCCTGGTCTGTCTGGTACTCACACCTTTCATTATCTACTATTCAACATTTATTATCAACTGGTATGTTCAACATCTATATCCACTGTCCTGTTCTTCTGTCGTATTAGTAGGGTTATTCCATTCAAATGTGAGTTTCTGTTTTGTTTCAGAGCAAGAGACAGAGCCCACAGAACCTGGCCCCCTAGGTAAAAAAACAGAGAGGGAGGGTCCGTGTGAATAGTTTTTGATGGATGACTGACCTGGACTATTATGCTATGTGTAGATGATTGTGTTGGATGGCTCATATGTTTTCTGTTGTGTAGATTGTCGAGAGGAGCAGTACCCCTGCACCAGACTCTACTCTGTTCACAAACCATGCAAACAGTGTCTGAATAGCCTCTGCTTCTACAGGTCTGATATTGCACACCTAACCCTTAACTTATCATGATAGCATTGAACATGGATTATAAAGTGTTCAACATCCCACTAACGCCGTTCCTCTCTCCTCAGCTTGCGAAGGGTGTATGTGGTCAACAAGGAGGTGTGTGTCAGGACCGTGTGTGCGCATGAAGAGCTGCTAAGAGGTGAGGTGTTCTTGTATACAATACACAACCAGCTGTCCCCACTAAAGAAACACACACACCCGTTTAGTTTTGTATTCACCTCTGTGAAGGACAAAGGCTGTAACACTTCTCTCTCTCTGTAGCTGACATGTGCCGTGACCAGTTCTCTCGTTGTGGTGTAGCGGCGGTGAGTGGCCAGTGTGGGTCACTGGGGAGCAGCTGTGGGAAGAGCTGTGGAGGCTGTTGAGAACATGGGACACATCAGAGAACACCAGCCCAAATACTGCCACATCTCTAGGGTCCACATCCCATCCCATTTTCTGTTTAATCTTTGACTGTATTCCACTTTGGTACCAAAGAACTCCCATGTTTCTTCTCTTTTCATCTCTCCTCCCTTTCAGAATTCCATACATAATGAGAAGTGGGATCAGTAGAACGTGTGTATGGATAAATATATATTCTTTTATACTCAACAGAACGTTGAAGACTGTATAATGTCACTGGTGCTATAAAATCACTACCACACTGGTGCTAAGGAATGGAAATCAGCAATCAGAGGCACATAAAAAAGCAACATTTTTATCTTGTTTTTTATGCCTAATTTTATCCTATATTCTAAATCATTGTGTGATGTTCGTTGTTGTTTACTATACCTGTGTTGAAAAGCAGTCATAGTAATGAGGGGACAGCCAGAGTGACAGCTACTGCTTACTGACCTCAACAACAGAGGCATTAGCAAAACTCAATCATCCATAACCATCCCACTGCCTTGGCACTGACTGGGTGGCAAGCAGCGAAAATCAGACTTGAAGAGACGGGTGCTGACCCCTGACCTCTCGAGTGTTATTGTGTAACATGGTCAACGTGACTAGAGCTACAGTGGCTGGTGACCTTGCAGTGAGTGCATAGGTTCACATATCAGTGGCAAGAAGTGCTTTGAAATGCGGCTCACAAATTGTTACTGTACTACTGCTTTGTAAAACCCTTTCACTATACTGGAGAAAAAAATACATGTTTTTTACTACAACTTTACCTTGGTGTGACTAATTCTGATGAGTTGGATTGGTTGTGCTTTATGTGGATCAAACAAACAAGCAGTGTTGTCAAAGATTCTTTATCAACATTCATTTCTTACAGATACACCACTGTTCTCTCATTTCAATTCCCTTACAAACATGATTGATGCACGTGTATCCATCCCCTAAACATCATCCTGATAGTTATCATAAATGTACCTCGATATGTGCTATTCCTAGTTAGTTACAAGTATATCAATCTAAATTCACAAACTGATATACATACAGCACATAAATATTTAACAGTCTTATGGCTTGGGGGTAGAATCTGTTCAGGGTCCTGTTGGTTCCAGACTTTGTGCATCGGTACTGCTTGCCGTGCGGTAGCAGAGAGAACAGTCTATGACTTGGGTGGCTGAATTGTTTGACAATTCTTTGGGGCCTTCCTCTGAAACTACCTGGTATAGAGGTCCTGGATAGCAGGGATCTCAGCCCCAGTGATTTACTGGGCGATCCACACTGCTCTCTGTAGCGCCTTGTGGTCAGATGCCAAGCAGTGTCCATACCAAGCGGTGGTGCAGCCAGTCAGGATGCTCTCAATGGCTCAGCTGTACAACTTTCTGAGGATCCGAGGGCCCAAGCCACATTTTTTCAGCCTCCTGAGGGGAAGACGTGTTGTCGTGCCCTCTCCACGACTTGGTGTGTGTGGACCATGATAGATCCTGTGTGTTTGTATATCACAAACTGATATACATACAGCACATAAATACTCACATCATGTGCTCTACATATAATAGTGTCTATTGGTCCAGACAAAATAGTTGGTTCAATCTCAACCAGATACTAGCAAGATGGACAGTACAGTAGTTCCTTCATATGGCCGATCAATTTGTTGCCTAGTGCTCAAAACAGTGACTCAGACTCGGTTCTCCCTTTGTATTCTGTTCTGCTGGTGTGTGTGGGAGGGAATCAAAGCCAACTGTATACTGGCAGCTGAGGATCTCATTCCTCCTCTGTTGTACCGGATGACACTTCTATCATCCACAGTCTCCTCCCGTGGTGCCGCTGACTTTCTCCCTGAGTAGGAGAGGCGTGTGTCAAATCATAGGAGATGATGATTGGATATTGGTTCTTGGAGCTGTTTGTGGGCTTTAGTACCCATGGAGGGACACAGGTGAACTGCTCAGTGCTCAGTTCCCCCCAGACATCAGGGAGGTGGGTAGAGATGGCTGCCTCCGCCTCATCTCCTGCTGCAGCTGCTCCTTCAGAGTGGACACCTGTGGGACGGACAAACAGACAGACGAGGTCAGGGACAGACATTAAGGGTATGTCTTCTTGCCCTTTGACCTCACGGCTGTATCTACCTGCTCCTCCAGCCCTTTGACCCGGTGGCGGTGGGCTCTCTCCCTGGCAGCCAGGGTCCTCTCTGCCTCCCTCTGGGTGACCCTCAGCCTCTCCGCCTCACGCATCACCTCGTCACGCTGCCTCACAGAGCTCTCACTCACATTGTGGGACTGCTCCATCTCAGCCAGCTGGGCCTGGATACACAGATAAAGGAGTGTTAGTCACTGGGCCACAGCAACACCAAATCACAGTGTTAGTGACATGGTGTCACACTGACAAACTCAAATCCCAGACAGAGATATGTCTCAGTGTTAACAACACAGGGTTGGGGTCGTTTTCTAGATGCTAACAAGAGGTATGTCAACACTACATGGGATACCATAAGCACACAGCTGGTGGGGCTGGGAGAGGTCTGACGACAAATGGTTAATAGCCCGTCTGTGGTGGTCACTGGTCACGTCTGCTTCTTGATTGGCTGACACAATGAAAGGCTATTCTCATTGTTCACATGCATGACCTTGATAAATTAATCTGTTGACGAAGGATTGAAAAATAATCTAAAATGGACTAATCAGTAATATAAGGTGCCTTCGGAAAGTATTCAAACCCCTCGACCTTTTCCACATTTTGTTACATTACAGCCTTATTCTAAAATGGATTTTAAAAAATCCTCAGCAATCGACACACAATACCCCATAATGACAAAGCAAAAACAGGTTTTTAGACATTTTTGCAAAAGTATTTTAAAATAAAAAACTAAAATACATTATTTACATAAGTATTCAGACCCTTTGCTATAAGACTCAAAATTGAGCTCAGGTTCATCCTGTTTCCATTGATCATCCAGGTACAGATCTGGGGAAAGGTACCAAAAAATGTCTACAGCATTGCAGGTCTCCAAGAACACAGTGGCCTCCATCATTCTTAAATGCAAGACTCTTCCTAGAGCTGGCCGCCCAGCCAAACTGAGCAATCGGGGGAGAAGGGCCTTAGTCAGGGAGGTGACCAAGAACCCGATGGTCACTCTGACAGAGCTCTAGAGTTCCTCTGTGGAGATGGGAGGACCTTCCAGAAGGACAACCATCTCTGCAGCAGTCCACCAATCAGGCCTTTATGGTAGAGTGGCCAGCCGGAAGCCACTCCTCAGTAAAAGGCACATGACAGCCTGCTTGGAGTTTCCCGAAAGGCACATGAGAAACAAGATTCTCTGTCTGATGAAACCAGGATGGAACTCTTTGGCCTGAATGCCAAGCATCACTTCTGGAGGAAACCTGGCACCATCCCTACAGTGAAGCATGGTGGTGACAGCATCCTGCTATGGGGATGTTTTTCAGCGGAAGGGACTGGGAGACTAGTCAGGATCGAGGCAAAGATGAACGGATAAAGTACGGATAAACAGATAAAGCCTGCTCCAGAGCACTCAGGATCTAAGACTGGGGTGAAGGTTCACCTAACAGGACAACGACCCTGACAACACAGGAGTGGCTTTGGGACAAGTCTCTGAATGTCCTTGAGTGGCCCAACCAGAGCCCGGACTTGAACCCGATAAAACATCTCTGGAGAGACCTATAATAGCTGTGCAGCAACGATCCCCATCCAACCTGACATACATTGAGAGGATCTGCAGAGAAGAATGGGAGAAACTCCCCAAATACAGGTGTGCCAAACTTGTAGCATCATACCCAAGAAGACTCAAGGTTCTAAACACTGCCAGAGGTGCTTCAACAAAGTACTGAGTAAAGGGTCTGAATACTTATGTAAATGTATGTATCAGTTTTTTATTTGGAATAAATTAGCAAACCTTTCTCAAATCCTGTTTTTGCTTTGTCATTATGGGGTATTGTGTGTAAACCGAAGAGGGAAAAAACAATAGAATCCATTTTAGAATAAGGCTGTAACGTACCAAAATGTGGAAAAAGTCAATGGGCCGCAATACTTTCCAAAGGCACCGTATGCTGAATAGTAGCCTCTTAAAAATGATATCAAAAGGAAATGAAAACCCGCAGAACACTATTCAACAGTGCCCTCCTAGCTAGGATATATCATGTAGTTTTCATACTAAATTTATTTTCAACAAGTTGTTCTCGTTAAACCTTCTTAACTTCATCCGTAACAGAAACCATAGGGGTCCAGATCAAGAACAAACAAGCCAAACAATTCTGCTCAACATTAGGGGTCTAACTAGCAGCAGATGCATTCAGAACCAGAGAGCCCGGGGCTACAGCCATTTTGTACAGATCCCAACTCACTTAAGCCTGCATGAGGTTTCATTTGGCTGCCTTTAAATGGAGCTCAGGGAACAACAGAAAGGCGCTGTGGGAGGGTTAAACTAATGAAAAAGAATGTACAATAATCTGCAACAAAAGCACTGTCTTGCCTGACTAACCCCTCACCTGAACTGAGAATTTCAGAGTAAAAACTACCAAGAAGAACACACTAGCCTCGTCTTCTATTACAGGACATTCTGCTTATAGTGATAGAGGTTATGTGATCTACTGCTTATAGTGATAGAGGTTATGGTGATCAACTGCTTATAGTGATAGAGGTTATGGTGATCAACTGCTTATAGTGTTAAAATGCTTCTGCATGGATTTGATCACTCAAAGAGGAGTGCACTGCACTGACTGTATAACAATCACTTGAGAAATAGACACTCACCATAGAAAAAGTGATCTTCTTTCTTACATCCACCAACTCCTCCTTCCACAAAGCAGCCAAATAAAGAATAAACACCTCCAACATCAGCCAATCACGTCAGCAAATGAGGTTTGTTATTGTGGTTTGACTAGAAGATAAGTGGGGGAGAGGTTAAGTCTATTGGACCTTACTTTGATGAATGCTGGGCATTATCAAATGAGTTTGACCCCAGAAAAAGACTAGCGGGTGACTAGGGAAAATGGTAATATAAATAATGATCTCCTATCTCATGACCATATTCCAGATACAGTTCATGGCCTTTTTGGACTCAAACTGAATTTGTTGTGATACTGACCTACACAGAAAACCAACTGACTGACACAATTAACTAAAGGCTGAATGAATAACTAAATCTTGACTCCTTTGATAATTCTGCCAAAGGGGAAATAAGCAGAATGACAAACTCAAATGCTGAAACTGAACTAGGGCTGGGTGATGGTATGGAGGTGTTTGATGTTTCTGAATAATAAACTCAGCAAAAAAAGAAACGCCCCTTTTTCCGGACCCTGTCTTTCCAAGATAATTCGTAAAAATCCAAATAACTTCACAGATATTCATTGTAAAGGGTTTAAACACTGCTTCCCATGGTTCAATGAACCATAAACAATTAATGAATGTGCACCTGTGGAACGGTTGTTAAGACACTAACAGCTTACAGACGGTAGGCAATTAAGGTCACAGTTATGAAAACTTACGACACTAATGAGGCCTTTCTACAGCAAAAGGCTGAGAGAAGCTGGAGGTCTTGTAGGCCTGTTGTGAGGCAGGTCCTCACCAGACATCACCGACAACAATGTCGTCTTTGGGCACAAACCCACTGGACCAGACAGAACTGGCAAAAAGTGCTCTTCACTGATGAGTCACGGTTTTGTCTCACCAGGGGTGCTGTTCAGATTCACGTTTATCGTCGAAGGAACGAGCGTTACACCGAGGCCTGTACACTGGAGCGGGATCGATTTGGAGGTGGAGGGTCCGTCATGGTCTGGGGCGGTGTGTCACAGCATCATCGGACTCAGTTCGTTGTCTTTGCAGGCAATCAACGCTGTGCGTTACAGAGAATACATCCTCCTCCCTCATGTGGTACCCTTCCTGCAGGCTCATCCTGACATGGCCCTCCAGCATGACAATGCCACCAGCCATACTGCTTGTTCTGTGAGTGATTTCCTGCAAGACAGGAATGTCAGTGTTCTGCCATGGCCAGCAAAGAGCCTGGCTCTCAATCCCATTGAGCACGTCTGGGACCTGTTGGATCGGAGGATGAGGGCTAGGGCCATTCCCCCCAGAAATGTCTGTGAACTTGCAGGTGCATTGGTAGAACAGTAGGGTAACATCTCACAGCAAGAATTGGCAAATCTGCTGCAGTCCATGAGAAGGAGATGCACTGCAGGACTTAATGCAGCTGGTGGCCACACTAGATACTGACTGTTACTTTTGATTTTGACCCCCCTTTGTTCAGGGACACATTATTCAATTTATGTTAGTCGCATGTCTGTGGAACTTGTTCAGTCTATGTCTCAGTTGTTGAATCTTGTTATGTTCATACAAATATTTACACATGTTACGTTTGCTGAAAATAAACACAGTTGACAGTGAGATGATGTTTCTTTTTTTGCTGAGTTTACAAGTTCTAAATATGTTTTATGAGTAGTGCAACTTGTCATTTAATTTAGCAATGTATACAAATATTGTTATAGAATCCATACCGGTATGTGGATCAATAACGGTTTTCACGATATACCACCTAGCTCTAAACTGAATCCACATTTTCTCTGTCACCTTTCAGACAAGCGTGAAATCAACAGCAGCTGAGGAAACGCACTCAGTGGTAGTGCTCAACATGGTCAATGTCACCTCACTGTTATCTTAAAGTTAGCCTTCCTTTGCCTGACCCAATGGTCTTCATATAAAAGTTTCCAAGTCTTAACAGTTGGGGTTGTCCCACCTTCTGTAGGTTAGGGAGTCTCAGTGTTTCTCCAATGCCTGTATCTCTCTGCCTACATGTATCAGTGCTATGTCTCTAAGCATCTCTCTGCCTACATGTAGCAGTGCTATGTCTCTAAGCATCTCTCTGTCCAGCTGTAGCAGTGCTATGTCTCTAAGCATCTCTCTGTCCAGCTGTAGCAGTGCTATGTCTCTAAGAATCTCTCTGCCTACATGTAGCAGTGCTATGTCTCTAAGCATCTCTCTGCCTACATGTAGCAGTGCTATGTCTCTAAGCATCTCTCTGTCCAGCTGTAGCAGTGCTATGTCTCTAAGCATCTCTCTGTCCAGCTGTATCAGTGCTGTGTCTCTAAGCATCTCTCTGTCCAGCTGTAGCAGTGCTATGTCTCTAAGCATCTCTCTGTCCAGCTGTAGCAGTGCTATGTCTCTCTTTATCTCTCTGCCTACCTGTAGCAGTGCTATGTCTCTCTTTATCTCTCTGCCTACATGTATCAGTGCTGTGTCTCTAAGCATCTCTCTGTCCAGCTGTAGCAGTGCTATGTCTCTAAGCATCTCTCTGTCCAGCTGTAGCAGTGCTATGTCTCTAAGCATCTCTCTGTCCAGCTGTAGCAGTGCTATGTCTCTCTTTATCTCTCTGCCTACCTGTAGCAGTGCTATGTCTCCATCTCTCTTCTACCTGTCTCAGTGCTGCCTACACCTGTATCAGTGCTGTGTCTCTAAGCATCTCTCTGTCCAGCTGTAGCAGTGCTATGTCTCTAAGCATCTCTCTGTCCAGCTGTAGCAGTGCTATGTCTCTAAGCATCTCTCTGTCCAGCTGTATCAGTGCTGTGTCTCTAAGCATCTCTCTGTCCAGCTGTAGCAGTGCTATGTCTCTAAGCATCTCTCTGTCCAGCTGTATCAGTGCTGGGTCTCTAAGCATCTCTCTGTCCAGCTGTATCAGTGCTGTGTCTCTAAGCATCTCTCTGTCCAGCTGTAGCAGTGCTATGTCTCTAAGCATCTCTCTGTCCAGCTGTAGCAGTGCTATCTCTCTGTCTCTAGCAGCGTCTCTCTGTCCAGCTGTAGCAGTGCTATGTCTCTCTTTATCTCTCTGTCTACCTGTAGCAGTGCTATGTCTCTGCTTTATCTCTCTGTCAACCTGTAGCAGTGTATCAGTCTCTCTGTCTCTCATCTCTCTGTCCAGCTGTAGCAGTGCTATGTCTCTTTATCTCTCTGTCTACCTGTAGCAGTGCTGTCTCTCTTTATCTCTCTGTCTACCTGTAGCAGTGCTGTCTCTTTATCTCTCTGTCTTAGTGCTGTCTCTCTTTATGTCTCTGTCTACCTGTAGCAGTGCTATGTCTCTCTGTATCTCTCTGTCTACCTGTAGCAGTGCTGTCTCTCTGTCTACCTGTAGCAGTGCTATGTCTCTCTGCATCTCTCTGTCTACCTGTAGCAGTGCTGTCTCTCTTTATCTCTCTGTCTACCTGTAGCAGTGCTATGTCTCTCTGTCTACCTGTGTCTCTCTGTCTGTCTACCTGTAGCAGTGCTATGTCTCTCTGTATCTCCCTGTCTACCTGTAGCAGTGCTATGTCTCTCTGTCTCTCTGTCTACCTGTAGCAGTGCTATGTCTCTCTGTCTACCTGTAGCAGTGCTATGTCTCTCTGTCTACCTGTAGCAGTGCTATGTCTCTCTGTCTACCTGTAGCAGTGCTATGTCTCTCTGTATCTCTCTGTCTACCTGTAGCCTGTACCTGTAGCAGTGCTATGTCTCTCTGTATCTCTCTGTCTACCTGTAGCAGTGCTATGTCTCTCTGTATCTCTGTCTACCCTGTAGCAGTGTTATGTCTCTCTGTATCTCTCTGTCTACCTGTAACAGTGCTATGTCTCTCTGTCTACCTGTAGCAGTGCTATGTCTCTCTGTATCTCTGTCTACCTGTAGCAGTGCTATGTCTCTCTATCTCTCTGTCTACCCTGTAGCAGTGCTATGTCTCTGCATCTCTCTGTCTACCTGTAGCAGTGCTGTCTCTCTTTATCTCTCTGTCTACCTGTAGCAGTGCTATGTCTCTCTGTATCTCTCTGTCTACCTGTAGCAGTGCTGTCTCTCTTTATCTCTCTGTCTACCTGTAGCAGTGCTATGTCTCTCTGTATCTCTCTGTCTACCTGTAACTTTGCTATGCCTCTCTGTCTACCCTGTAACAGTGCTATGTCTCTACCTGTAGCAGTGCTGTCTCTCTTTATCTCTCTGTCTACCTGTAGCAGTGCTGTCTCTCTTTATCTCTCTGTCTACCTGTAGCAGTGCTGTCTCTCTTTATCTCTCTGTCTACCTGTAGCAGTGCTGTCTCTCTGTTTATCTCTGTCCAGCTGTAGCAGTGCTGTCTCTCTTTATCTCTCTGTCTACCTGTAGCAGTGCTATCTCTCTTTATCTCTCTGTCTACCTGTAGCAGTGCTGTCTCTCTTTATCTCTCTGTCTACCCTGTAGCAGTGCTATGTCTCTCTGTATCTCTCTGTCTACCTGTAGCAGTGCTGTCTCTCTGTATATCTCTGTCCAGCTGTAGCAGTGCTGTCTCTCTTTATCTCTCTGTCTACCTGTAGCAGTGCTATCTCTCTTTATCTCTCTGTCTACCTGTAGCAGTGCTGTCTCTCTTTATATCAGTCTGTCTATCTCTCTGTCCCTGTAGCAGTGCTATGTCTCTCTCTCTCTCTGTCTACCTGTAGCAGTGCTATGTCTCTCTTTATCTCTCTGTCTACCTGTAGCAGTGATGTCTCTCTGTATCTCTCTGTCTACCTGTAGCAGTGCTGTCTCTCTTTATATCTCTGTCTACCCTGTAGCAGTGCTATGTCTCTCTGTATCTCTCTGTCTACCTGTAGCAGTGCTGTCTCTCTTTATCTCTCTGTCTACCTGTAGCAGTGCTATGTCTCTCTGCATCTCTCTGTCTACCTGTAGCAGTGCTATGTCTCTCTGCATCTCTCTGTCTACCTGTAGCAGTGCTATGTCTCTCTGTCGACCTGTAGCAGTGCTATGTCTCTCTGTCTACCTGTAGCAGTGCTATGTCTCTCTGTCGACCTGTAGCAGTGCTATGTCTCTCTGTCTACCTGTAGCAGTGCTATGTCTCTCTGTCTACCCTGTAGCAGTGCTATGTCTCTCTGTCGTCTACCTGTAGCAGTGCTATGTCTCTCTGTCTACCTGTAGCAGTGCTATGTCTCTCTGCATCTCTCTGTCTACCTGTAGCAGTGCTATGTCTCTCTGCATCTCTCTGTCTACCTGTAGCAGTGCTATGTCTCTCTGCATCTCTCTGTCTACCTGTAGCAGTGCTATGTCTCTCTGCATCTCTCTGTCTACCTGTAGCAGTGCTATGTCTCTCTGTCTACCTGTCTACCCTGTGCTATGTCTCTCTGCATCTCTCTGTCTACCTGTAGCAGTGCTATGTCTCTCTGCATCTCTCTGTCTACCTGTAGCAGTGCTATGTCTCTCTGTATCTCTCTGTCTACCTGTAGCAGTGCTATGTCTCTCTGTATCTCTGTCTACCTGTAGCAGTGCTATGTCTCTCTGTATCTCTCTGTCTACCTGTAGCAGTGCTATGTCTCTCTGCATCTCTCTGTCTACCTGTAGCAGTGCTATGTCTCTGTCTACCTGTAGCAGTGCTATGTCTCTCTGTCTCTCCCTGTCTACCTGTAGCAGTGCTATGTCTCTCTGTCTACCTGTAGCAGTGCTATGTCTCTCTGTATCTCTCTGTCTACCTGTAGCAGTGCTATGTCTCTCTGCATCTCTCTGTCAACCTGTAGCAGTGCTGTCTCTCTTTATCTCTCTGTCTACCTGTAGCAGTGCTGTCTCTCTTTATCTCTCTGTCTACCTGTAGCAGTGCTATGTCTCTCTGCATCTCTCTGTCTACCTGTAGCAGTGCTATGTCTCTCTTTATCTCTCTGTCTACCTGTAGCAGTGCTATGTCTCAGTGCTATCTCTCTGTCTGTCTACCTGTAGCAGTGCTATGTCTCTCTGTATCTCGCTGTCTACCTGTATCAGTGCTATGTCTCTAAGCATCTCTCTGTCCAGCTGTAGCAGTGCTGTCTCTCTTTATCTCTCTGTCTACCTGTAGCAGTGCTATGTCTCTCTGTCTACCTGTAGCAGTGCTATGTCTCTCTGTACCTGTAGCAGTGCTATGTCTCTCTGTATCTCTCTACCTGTAGCAGTGCTATGTCTCTCTGTCTACCTGTAGCAGTGCTATGTCTCTCTGTCTACCTGTAGCAGTGCTATGTCTCTCTGTCTACCTGTAGCAGTGCTATGTCTCTCTGTCGACCTGTAGCAGTGCTATGTCTCTCTGTATCTCTCTGTCTACCTGTAGCAGTGCTATGTCTCTCTGTATCTCTCTGTCTACCTGTAGCAGTGCTATGTCTCTCTGTATCTCTGTTTACCCTGTAGCAGTGTTATGTCTCTCTGTATCTCTCTGTCTACCTGTAACAGTGCTATGTCTCTCTGTCTACCTTGTAGCAGTGCTATGTCTCTCTGTATCTCTCTGTCTACCTGTAGCAGTGCTATGTCTCTCTGTCTACCCTGTAGCAGTGCTATGTCTCTAAGCATATCTCTGTCCAGCTGTAGCAGTGCTGTCTCTCTTTATCTCTCTGTCTACCTGTAGCAGTGCTATGTCTCTCTTTATCTCTCTGTCTACCTGTAGCAGTGCTATGTCTCTCTTTATCTCTCTGTCTACCTGTAGCAGTGCTGTCTCTCTTTATCTCTCTGTCTACCTGTAGCAGTGCTATGTCTCTCTGTATCTCTCTGTCTACCTGTAGCAGTGCTATGTCTCTCTGTCTACCCTGTAACAGTGCTATGTCTCTAAGCATATCTCTGTCCAGCTGTAGCAGTGCTGTCTCTCTGTATCTCTCTGTCTACCTGTAGCAGTGCTGTCTCTCTTTATCTCTCTGTCTACCTGTAGCAGTGCTGTCTCTCTGTTTATCTCTGTAGTGCAGTCTCTGTCTACCTGTAGCAGTGCTATATCTCTCTGTCTACCTGTAGCAGTGCTATGTCTCTCTTTATCTCTCTGTCTACCTGTAGCAGTGCTATGTCTCTCTGTAGCAGTTATCTCTCTGTCTACCTGTAGCAGTGCTATGTCTGTAGCAGTGCTATGTCTCTCTGTATCTCTCTGTCTACCTGTAGCAGTGCTGTCTCTCTGTATATCTCTGTCCAGCTGTAGCAGTGCTGTCTCTCTTTATCTCTCTGTCTACCTGTAGCAGTGCTATCTCTCTTTATCTCTCTGTCTACCTGTAGCAGTGCTGTCTCTCTTTATCTCTCTGTCTACCCTGTAGCAGTGCTGTCTCTCTGTCTACCTGTAGCAGTGCTATGTCTCTCTGTATCTCTCTGTCTACTGTAGCAGTGCTATGTCTCTCTGTATATCTCTGTAGCAGCTGTAGCAGTGATGTAGCTCTCTTTATCTCTCTGTCTACCTGTAGCAGTGCTATGTCTCTCTGTATCTCTCTGTCTACCTGTAGCAGTGCTGTCTCTCTGTCTACCTGTAGCAGTGCTATGTCTCTCTGTATCTCCCTGTCTACCTGTAGCAGTGCTGTCTCTCTTTATCTCTCTGTCTACCTGTAGCAGTGCTGTCTCTCTTTATGTCTCTGTCTACCTGTAGCAGTGCTATGTCTCTCTGTATCTCTCTGTCTACCTGTAGCAGTGCTATGTCTCTCTGTCTACCTGTAGCAGTGCTATGTCTCTCTGTCTACCTGTAGCAGTGCTATGTCTCTGTCGACCTGTAGCAGTGCTATGTCTCTATCTCTCTGTCTACCTGTAGCAGTGCTATGTCTCTCTGTCTACCTGTAGCAGTGCTATGTCTCTCTGTATCTCTCTGTCTACCTGTAGCAGTGCTATGTCTCTCTGTCTACCTGTAGCAGTGCTGTCTCTCTTTATGTCTCTGTCTACCTGTAGCAGTGCTGTCTCTCTTTATCTCTCTGTCTACCTGTAGCAGTGCTATGTCTCTCTGTCTACCTGTAGCAGTGCTATGTCTCTCTGTCGACCTGTAGCAGTGCTATGTCTCTCTGTCGACCTGTAGCAGTGCTATGTCTCTCTGTCGACCTGTAGCAGTGCTATGTCTCTCTGCATCTCTGTCGACCTGTAGCAGTGCTATGTCTCTCTGCATCTCTCTGTCTACCTGTAGCAGTGCTATGTCTCTCTGAATCTCTCTGTCTACCCTGTAGCAGTGCTATGTCTCTCTGCATCTCTCTGTCTACCTGTAGCAGTGCTATGTCTCTCTGTCTACCTGTAGCAGTGCTATGTCTCTCTGCATCTCTCTGTCTACCTGTAGCAGTGCTATGTCTCTCTGCATCTCTCTGTCTACCTGTAGCAGTGCTATGTCTCTCTGCATCTCTCTGTCTACCTGTAGCAGTGCAGTGCTATGTGCTATGTCTCTCTGACCTAGCAGTGCTATGTCTCTCTGTCAACCTGTAGCAGTGCTATGTCTCTCTGTAGCAGTCTATGTCTCTGTCAACCTGTAGCAGTGCAGTGCTATGTCTCTCTGTCTACCTGTAGCAGTGCTATGTCTCTCTGTCTACCTGTAGCAGTGCTATGTCTCTCTGTCTACCTGTAGCAGTGCTATGTCTCTCTGTATCTCTCTGTCAACCTGTAGCAGTGCTATGTCTCTCTGCATCTCTCTGTCTACCTGTAGCAGTGCTATGTCTCTCTGTCTACCTGTAGCAGTGCTATGTCTCTCTCTCTCTGTCGACCTGTAGCAGTGCTATGTCTCTCTGCATCTCTCTGTCTACCTGTAGCAGTGCTATGTCTCTCTTTATCTCTCTGTCTACCTGTAGCAGTGCTATATCTCTCTGTCTACCTGTAGCAGTGCTATGTCTCTCTGCTGTAGCATCTCTCTGTCTACCTGTAGCAGTGCTATGTCTCTCTGCATCTCTCTGTCAACCTGTAGCAGTGCTATGTCTCTCTGTCTGTCTACCTGTAGCAGTGCTATGTCTCTCTGTCTACCTGTAGCAGTGCTGTCTCTCTTTATCTCTCTGTCTACCTGTAGCAGTGCTATGTCTCTCTGTCTACCTGTAGCAGTGCTATGTCTCTCTGTCGACCTGTAGCAGTGCTATGTCTCTCTGTCTACCTGTAGCAGTGCTATGTCTCTCTGCATCTCTCTGTCTACCTGTAGCAGTGCTATGTCTCTCTATGTCTCTGTCTACCTGTAGCAGTGCTATGTCTCTCTGCATCTCTCTGTCTACCTGTAGCAGTGCTATGTCTCTCTGTATCTCTCTGTCTACCTGTAGCAGTGCTATGTCTCTCTGTCTACCTGTAGCAGTGCTATGTCTCTCTGCATCTCTCTGTCAACCTGTAGCAGTGCTATGTCTCTCTGCATCTCTCTGTCTACCTGTAGCAGTGCTATGTCTCTCTGTCTACCTGTAGCAGTGCTATGTCTCTCTGCATCTCTCTGTCAACCTGTAGCAGTGCTATGTCTCTCTGCATCTCTCTGTCAACCTGTAGCAGTGCTATGTCTCTCTGCATCTCTCTGTCTACCTGTAGCAGTGCTATGTCTCTCTGTCTACCTGTAGCAGTGCTATGTCTCTCTGCATCTCTCTGTCTACCTGTAGCAGTGCTATGTCTCTCTGCATCTCTCTGTCAACCTGTAGCAGTGCTATGTCTCTCTGCATCTCTCTGTCTACCTGTAGCAGTGCTATGTCTCTCTGTCTACCTGTAGCAGTGCTATGTCTCTCTGTCGACCTGTAGCAGTGCTATGTCTCTCTGTCGACCTGTAGCAGTGCTATGTCTCTCTGTCGACCTGTAGCAGTGCTGTCTCTCTGTATATCTCTGTCCAGCTGTAGCAGTGCTGTCTCTCTTTATCTCTCTGTCTACCTGTAGCAGTGCTATCTGTCTTTATCTCTGTCTACCTGTAGCAGTGCTATGTCTCTCTGTCTACCTGTAGCAGTGCTATGTCTCTCTGTATACATGTAGCAGTGCTGTCTCTCTGTATCTCTCTGTCTACCTGTAGCAGTGCTATGTCTCTCTGCATCTCTCTGTCTACCTGTAGCAGTGCTATGTCTCTCTGCATCTCTCTGTCTACCTGTAGCAGTGCTATGTCTCTCTGCATCTCTCTGTCTACCTGTAGCAGTGCTATGTCTCTCTGCATCTCTCTGTCTACCTGTAGCAGTGCTATGTCTCTCTGTCTACCTGTAGCAGTGCTATGTCTCTCTGCATCTCTCTGTCTACCTGTAGCAGTGCTATGTCTCTCTGCATCTCTCTGTCTACCTGTAGCAGTGCTATGTCTCTCTGTCTACCTGTAGCAGTGCTATGTCTCTGTATCTCTCTGTCTACCTGTAGCAGTGCTATGTCTCTCTGCATCTGCTCTGTCAACCTGTAGCAGTGCTATGTCTCTCTGCATCAGTCTCTGTCTACCTGTAGCAGTGCTATCTCTCTCTGTCTACCTGTAGCAGTGCTATGTCTCTCTGTCTATAGCAGTGCTGTCTCTCTGTCTACCTGTAGCAGTGCTATGTCTCTCTCATCTCTGTCTACCTGTAGCTGTCAACCTGTCTACCTGTAGCAGTGCTATGTCTCTCTGTATCTCTCTGTCTACCTGTAGCAGTGCTATGTCTCTCTGTCTACCTGTAGCAGTGCTATGTCTCTCTGTCTACCTGTAGCAGTGCTATGTCTCTCTGTCTACCTGTAGCAGTGCTATGTCTCTCTGTCTACCTGTAGCAGTGCTATGTCTCTCTGTCTACCTGTAGCAGTGCTATGTCTCTCTGCATCTCTCTGTCTACCTGTAGCAGTGCTATGTCTCTCTGCATCTCTGTCTACCTGTAGCAGTGCTATGTCTCTCTGCATCTCTCTGTCTACCTGTAGCAGTGCTATGTCTCTCTGCATCTCTCTGTCTACCTGTAGCAGTGCTATGTCTCTCTGTCTACCTGTAGCAGTGCTATGTCTCTCTGCATCTCTCTGTCTACCTGTAGCAGTGCTATGTCTCTCTGTATCTCTCTGTCTACCTGTAGCAGTGCTATGTCTCTCTCTGTCATCAGTGCTCTGTCTACCTGTAGCAGTGCTATGTCTCTCTGTCTACCTGTAGCAGTGCTATCTCTCTCTCTGCATCTCTCTGTCTACCTGTAGCAGTGCTATGTCTCTCTGTATCATGTAGCAGTGCTATGTCTCTGTCTACCTGTAGCAGTGCTATGTCTCTCTGTATCTCCCTGTCTACCTGTAGCAGTGCTGTCTCTCTTTATCTCTCTGTCTACCTGTAGCAGTGCTATGTCTCTCTGTCTACCTGTAGCAGTGCTATGTCTCTCTGTCTACCTGTAGCAGTGCTATGTCTCTCTGTCTACCTGTAGCAGTGCTGTCTCTCTTTATCTCTCTGTCTACCTGTAGCAGTGCTATGTCTCTCTGTCGACCTGTAGCAGTGCTATGTCTCTCTGTCGACCTGTAGCAGTGCTGTCTCTCTTTATCTCTCTGTCGACCTGTAGCAGTGCTGTCTCTCTTTATCTCTCTGTCTACCTGTAGCAGTGCTATCTGTCTCTCTTTGTCTCTCTGTCTACCTGTAGCAGTGCTGTCTCTCTTTATCTCTCTGTCTACCTGTAGCAGTGCTATGTCTCTCTGTCTACCTGTAGCAGTGCTATGTCTCTCTCTCTGCAGTCTCTCTGTCGACCTGTAGCAGTGCTATGTCTCTCTGCATCTCTCTGTCTACCTGTAACAGTGCTATGTCTCGCTGTCTACCTGTAGCAGTGCTATGTCTCGCTGTATCTCTCTGTCTACCTGTAGCAGTGCTATGTCTCGCTGTCTACCTGTAGCAGTGCTATGTCTCTCTGCATCCCTCTGTCTACCTGTAGCAGTGCTATATCTCTCTGTCTACCTGTAGCAGTGCTATGTCTCTCTGTCTACCTGTAGCAGTGCTATGTCTCTCTGTCTACCTGTAGCAGTGCTATGTCTCTCTGCATCTCTCTGTCTACCTGTAGCAGTGCTATGTCTCTCTGCATCTCTCTGTCCACCTGTAGCAGTGCTATGTCTCTCTTTATCTCTCTGTCTACCTGTAGCAGTGCTATGTCTCTCTGTCTACCTGTAGCAGTGCTATGTCTCTCTGTCTCTCTGTCTACCTGTAGCAGTGCTATGTCTCTCTGCATCTCTCTGTCTACCTGTAGCAGTGCTATGTCTCTCTGCATCTCTCTGTCTACCTGTAGCAGTGCTATGTCTCTCTGTATCTCTCTGTCTACCTGTAGCAGTGCTATGTCTCTCTGTCTACCTGTAGCAGTGCTATGTCTCTCTGTCTACCTGTAGCAGTGCTATGTCTCTCTGTCGACCTGTAGCAGTGCTATGTCTCTCTGTCTACCTGTAGCAGTGCTATGTCTCTCTGTCTACCTGTAGCAGTGCTATGTCTCTCTGTCTACCTGTAGCAGTGCTATGTCTCTCTGTCTACCTGTAGCAGTGCTATGTCTCTCTGTCTATGTAGCAGTGCTATGTCTCTCTGTCTACCTGTAGCAGTGCTATGTCTCTCTGTCTACCTGTAGCAGTGCTATGTCTCTCTGTCTACCTGTAGCAGTGCTATGTCTCTCTGTATCTCTCTGTCTACCCTGTAGCAGTGCTATGTCTCTCTGCATCTCTCTGTCTACCCTGTAGCAGTGCTATGTCTCTCTGCATCTCTCTGTCTACCCTGTAGCAGTGCTATGTCTCTCTGTCTACCTGTAGCAGTGCTATGTCTCTCTGTATCTCTCTGTCTACCCTGTAGCAGTGCTATGTCTCTCTGCATCTCTCTGTCTACCTGTAGCAGTGCTATGTCTCTCTGTATCTCTCTGTCTACCTGTAGCAGTGCTATGTCTCTCTGTCTACCCTGTAGCAGTGCTGTCTCTCTTTATCTCTCTGTCTACCTGTAGCAGTGCTATCTGTCTCTGTTTCTCCTGCCTACCTGTACCAGTGCTATCTGTCTCTGTGTCTCCTGCCTACCTGTAGCAGTGCTATGTCTCTCTGTCTACCTGTAGCAGTGCTATGTCTCTCTGCATCTCTCTGTCTACCCTGTAGCAGTGCTATGTCTCTCTGTCTACCTGTAGCAGTGCTATGTCTCTCTGCATCTCTCTGTCTACCCTGTAGCAGTGCTATGTCTCTCTGCATCCCTCTGTCTACCTGTATCAGTGCTGTCTCTCTTTATCTCTCTGTCTACCTGTAGCAGTGCTATCTGTCTCTGTTTCTCCTGCCTACCTGTAGCAGTGCTATCTGTCTCTGTGTCTCCTGCCTACCTGTAGCAGTGCTATCTGTCTCTGTGTCTCCTGCCTACCTGTAGCAGTGCTATCTGTCTCTGTGCGTCCTGCAGTTCCTGCTCTGCGGTGGTGAGAGAGCGATCCAGACGGCCTTTCTCTGCAGACAGACGCATGCTGCCCTCCTCCGTCTTTAGCTTCTGACGCTCCACCTGGAGAAACAGTCATACATAGTCAGAATCACCTCAATATCATTCAACAGTAGATATTGGGGTCAAAACAGCAGCCATCCCCAATGGCTGCCGTTTTACGGGCTCCTAACCACCTGTGCTATTTAGTTAGTTTTTTCGCATTGTTTGTCACTTATTTTGCACATAATGTTGCTGCTACCATCTCTTATGACCGAAAATAGCCTCTGGACATAAGAAGAGATTAGTCACCTCAAACTAGACGCAGTCCGACGCAAAGGATATACTGCTTCCCCGAGACCAGGCCCAAATCCATGTAATTTACATGAAGAATAGACGGAGATACTGGGGGCAGAGGTCGTGGTGCCTTGTGAGAATTTGTTGGCGAGTGCGTGTTTACCCACTACCATCCGTCCTATTGGCCAACGTGAAATCACTGGAAAAAAACTGGATGACCTACGTTCAAGACTATCCTAGCAACCGGAAATTAAAAACTGTATTTTATGTTTCACCGAGTCGTGGCTGAACGACGACACGGATAATATAGAGCTGGCTGGGTTTTCCATGCATCGGCAGGACAGAGCATATATACGTCTGGTAAGACAAGGGGTGGGGGTGTGTATCTATTTGTCAATAACAGCTGGTGCACGAAGTCTCAAGGTATTGCTCACCTGAGGTAGAGTACCCATGATAAACTGTAGACCACACTAACTACCGAGAGAGTTCTCATCCATATTATTCGTAGCGGTATAGTTACCATCACAAACCAATGCTGGCACTAGGACCGCACTCATCAAGAAAATTCTCATCCAGAAGCGGCGCTTTACGCCTCACACAGAGGCGCATACAAAGCTCTCCCTCGCCCTCCATTTGGCAAATCTGTCCATAATTATATTCTCCTGATTCCTGCTTACAAGCAAAAATTAAAGCAGGAAGTACCAGTGACTCGCTCAATACGGAAGTGGTGAGATGATGCGGATGCTACAGGACTGTTTTGCTAGCACAGACTGGAATATGTTCCAGGATTCATCCAATGGCATTAAGGACTACAAAGGGAAACCCAGCCGTGAGCTGTCCAGTGACGTGAGTCTACCAGACGAGCTAAATTCCTTTTATGCTTGCTTCGAGGCAAGCAACACTGAAGCATGCATGAGAGCACCAGCTGTACTCAGAGCATGCACGGACAAACTGGCAAGTGTCTTCACTGACATTTTCAACCTCTCCCTGCACGAGTCTCTAATACCTACGTGTCAAGCAGACCACCATAGTTCATGTGCCAAAGAAAGTGAAGGTAAAATGACTACCGCCCCGTAGCACTCAAGTTGGTAGCCACGAAGTGCTTTGAAAGGCTGGTCATGGCTCACGACAGCAGGTAGCCTAGTGGTTAGAGTGTTGGGCCAGTAACCGAAAGATAAAATCCCCGAGCTGACAAGGTAAAAAAATATGTCATTCTGCCCCTGAACAAGGCAGTTAACCCACTGTTCCTAGGCTGTCATTGTAAATAAGAATTTATTCTTAACGGACTTGCCTAGTTAAATAAAGGTTTGATTAAAAAAATGAAATAAAAACATCAACACCATCATCCTGGAAACCCTTGAACCACTCCAATACGCCTACCGCCTAAACAGATCCACAGATGACGCAATCTCAACTGCACTCCACACTGCCCTTTCCCACCTGGACAAAAGGAACACCTATGTGAGAATGCTGTTCATTGACTACAGCTCAGCCTTCAACACCATAGTGCCCACAAAGCTCATCACTGAGCTAAGGACTCTGGGACTAAACACCTCCATCTGCAACTGGATCCTGGACTTCCTGATGGTGGTAAGGGTACGCACAAACACATCTGCCTCGCTGATCCTGGACTTCCTGATGGTGGTAAGGGTAGGCACAAACACATCTGCCTCGCTGATCCTGGACTTCCTGATGGTGGTAAGGGTAGGCACAAACACATCTGCTACGCTGATCCTGGACTTCCTGATGATGGTAAGGGTAGGCACAAACACATCTGCTACGCTGATCCTGGACTTCCTGATGGTGGTAAGGGTAGGCACAAACACATCTGCTACGCTGATCCTGGACTTCCTGATGGTGGTAAGGGTAGGCACAAACACATCTGCTACGCTGATCCTGGACTTCCTGATGGTGGTAAGGGTAGGCACAAACACATCTGCTACGCTGATCCTGGACTTCCTGATGGTGGTAAGGGTAGGCACAAACACATCTGCTACGCTGATCCTGGACTTCCTGATGGTGGTAAGGGTAGGCACAAACACATCTGCTACGCTGATCCTCAACAATGGGACCTCCTAAGGGATGCATGCTTAGTCCCCTCCTGTACTCCCTGTTCACCCACAACTGCGTGGCCAAGCACGACTCCAACATCATCACTACGTTTGCTGACGAAACAACAGTGGTAGGGTTGATCAACGACAACGATGAGACAGCCTATAGGGAGGAGGTCAGAAACCTGGCAGTGTGGTGCAGGACAACAACCTCTCCCTCAATGTGAGCAAGGCAAAGTAGCTGATTGTGGACAACAACATCAATTGGGCTGTAGTGGAACGGGCCAAGAGTTTAAAGTTCCTTGGTGTCTACATCATCAACAAACTATCATGGTCCAGACACACCAAGACAGTCGTGAAGAGGGCACAACACCAGCGTTTCCCCCTCAGCATCCTGACCGGTTGCATCACTGCCTGGTATGGCAACTGCTCGGCATCAGACCGTAAGGCGTTACAGAGAGTAATGTGAATGGCCCAGTACATCACTTGGGCCAAGCTTCCTGCCATCCAGGCCCTATATACTAGGCGGTGTCAGAGGAAGGCCCAAAAAATTGTCAAAGACTCCAGTCGCCCAAATTGTATTTTTTACTTTAGTTTATCTAGTAAATATTTTCTTAACTCTATTTCTTGAACTGCATTGTTGTTACGGCCTTGTAAGTAAACATTTCACGGTAAGATCTACACCTGTTCTATTCGGCGCTTGTGAAAAATAAAATTTGATTTGATTTCCATGTTTAATCCAATTAATTGAGGAAGTTAATTGAAAACCGGCCATTATTTTCAGATGATTTTTTCATTCATGAATTGCATTTAAATTCACTTCCTGAAATGAACTGATTGAAAATCAATACTCCCAACTTTTTTCGACAGTCATCATATTCATCTTAGGGGCTTGTAAAGTAAGCATTTCACTGTAAGGTCTACTACACCTGTTGTATTTGGAGCATGTGACTAATACAATTTGATTTGATATTGATTTGATATTTCTAATGTTCTGTGTGTGGTTCATATTTCTCTCACTCCTGTCTCACCTTGTCCAGTGTATTTCTCAGTGCGTTTTTGTCCTTCTCCAGGCGGATGGCCTGTCTCTCTGCATCCTTCTTCTCTGTCTCCAGCACGGCCACAGCCCTCTGCAGCCCGCGCAGCCTCTCCTCTGCAGACACCCTCTCTGTCTGGGCAGACTGGGCACTGCGCTGGGCTTCTGTCAGACTGGCAGACCGCTGACGCAGGGCCTAAAGGAGAGACAGGGTGAGGGAACAGCTATTCAGATGAGATACAGGCCTATGTCTCCCGCTCTTTTTCGTTACATGTTTTTTCATGTCAATTCTTCACATGCCCCCGCTATGTCCTTACCACTCTCCTCCTGTGTGTGTGTATAAGGTTAGTGTTGAGGAAATGATTATGTATGAGTAAAAGTCTCTCTCTTTCATTCTCGTTCTTTCTCTCCCTCCCTCTCACCTCCTGTGTGTGAGCCAGCTCTGCCTCCAGCTCTCCTCGTCTCAGGTCGCTCTGAGTCAGCTCAGTCTGTAGGCTCTGGACGCGCTCAGTGAGGGCTGTCATGCCTCTCTTCCCGTCCGTCAGGGACGCCCGCGCTCCATCCACTCGCTCCTGAAAACAGCAACACTACATTCAGTTTCATGGGTTCAATCTAGACTACTCATTACAATTTGCTCTAATCCTATTTAAATTACAGGGATGAACCTTGACAAAAACAAACACTTGAATTTCAGCCCACTGTCCTATCAATGATTCCTCCTCCACCTACCTGTAGATGCCTGCGGTCCTGCTCGGCCAGCCCCAGGGTCTTCTGCAGTGCGACAAGGCGCCCCTGGGTGGCGCTGTGGGCAACAGTGGCCTCCTGGAGGCTCTGGGAAAAGCTCTGGTTCTTCTCTCTGAGACAGACCTCTCCCTCCTGGGCTTTAGACAAAGCCTGGCTCAGCCTGTCCACCTCTCTCTGGAGCGACGCCACACAGCTCTCCCCCTCCGCCACCTGGGACAGATGCACAACTGAGTGTGTGAGTGGTTTAAGTCAGTGTGTCTTAGTGTGTTTCTGGTTAAATCTCAGCATGACGTAAATGGGGGTGTACTTGTTCCTCTATAGTAGATTGATTGAGTTTTCATTCAGTGTGCTACCTGTTTGACTAGTGCATCATGGCGCTCCTGGGTGGCCTGGTTCTCGGCCTCCCTGTCCCCCAGGCTCAGTTTGAGTCTCTGCAGCTCCCCTTCCAGGCTGCGTCTCCCCAGCTCCACCCTGGTCCCCCGGGCCTCTGCAACCTCCAGGGCCTCCCGCAGACGCCTCCGCTCAGCCTCCAGACGCACCTCGCCCGCACGCTGCTTACTCAACTGGTCCTACAGGGAGGGAGGGGAGGGGAGAGTGAGGTGAGAGAAAGGGAGACAGAGGTAGAGAGTGAGAGAGTGACTGAAAGAGAAGGAGAGAGCTAAAAGAGATGAAACTGAAAGACTGGCAGTCACATCAAGGTCACATGTCAAAGCCAGCCAGCCAGCCAGTCCATACAGTTACAGTATGTCATGGTGACCCAGTCTGGCAGCAGAATGGCTGCTCTGTAGAGAGATATAGAACTAGACACGAGGGGAAAACAGAGACACTCCACAAACACACTCTCAGAGAGGCCAGGCCAGATAGACAGTTGATCCACAGATGGCCACATCCCTTCTTTCTTCTCTCAACTCCCCATAATGCTGAACCCCCCCACCCGAACTTCCTCCCCTCTCTTTCCAGCAACATAAATCATTTGAGTCTTTTCCCAGGAATACAGTCTATTAAATTACCTACTATTTGATTCTGTGGCTCCTAACTATAATCTCTATAATCATAAATACCTACCCTCCTTTCCCTTGGTTCGTCTTTTCCATTGCACTTTATCCCACTAACCCTCTCAATCTCTCCATTTCCTTCTCACTCAGCCAGTCCCTTTCTCTCTCCCTCTTTCCCCATTCTCCCTCTGTTGTCGGCTATGGGGAGTGTTTTCTAGGGTGGTGTGAGGGTTGGACTTAGAGGACTGCACATTCTGCTTTGCCCAGAAATATGACATGGAGTTTTGTTTAATGACTCAGTATTCTGTGGCATCTGTTGTTATGGCACTTTTCTGCTTCCACCTAGTGCTTCCTGCAGGGTCACCATATGGCAGTGTTGGCAGGTCAGTGGTCAGCACTGTGTTAGCAGACACTAGAATCCTTGTCAGGGAAGATATTGTACAGGAAGTATGTGTTTGTATGTCTACCTGTGTGTGTTTTTTCTCTGTCTCGACAGCCTGCAGGGCTCTCTCCAGCTCCTTGACTCTGTCAGTGAGGGTTCTCCTCTCCCTCTCTCCCCTCCTTGCCGTCTCCTCCTGCTGCTGGAGCATGGCCTGGGTGGAGCTCAGACGCCCGTCAACACCACGCTTACCTGGACGGAAACACAGACAGTCACAACACTGGAGCATTCACAGACAAGGTCTTTACGCTAACGTGTTCCTAACGTGTTCCTAACGTGTTCCTAGCGTGTTCCTAACGTGTGCTCTCCCCGGGTCTTTGTATGTCTGTCAATGACGTCACTGTGTAAATGATTCTCTTGGCCTTCTTATGGTTTGCGTGCAACTTGTGTGTGTGTCTCACCCTCCTGGCACTCCTGCAGTGTGTTGTGTAGCTGAGAGAGGCGGTTCTGGGCGGAGTCTCTCTCCCCTGTCACCTCCTCCAACTCTCTCTGTAGCGCCCCCATCTGGCAGCGAGCCTCGTCCTGAAAACCAACACCAGGAACACATATCAACAACATGCCTTCAGACAATCTGACAGACTTTTATCAGTGCTGCAGAAATGTTTACGGCACAATGTTGAGATAATTCATCTAAAAGTAAAGAGTGAAAAGGGACTTCAATCTGTTAGAATAGGAGAATGTGTATAAAATCTAAATATGTGTACTGCTCTGCCCATGTAGTGTGGCTGTAGTACCCGGTCTCTCTGAGCTTCTCGGAGCTCCTGGAGGAAGTCTCTGAGGCCGCAGCGCAGCGTCTCAGGGTCCAGCTCAGGCAGGGGCATGGGGAGGGGGGTGTCACCCTGCTCTGGGGAGATAGGCCTTGAGCAGCCCAACGTGTTGTCAGGGGTCGAACCTCCAAAATCTGGAAGAAAAGATTATATACAGTATAACTCCTCACAATTTATGTCCCACTTTCACACTGACATGTTTTGTGATATGTGAGCATTTTATCCTCACCTTTTGGGGGTGAAAGTGAGCAGCGTAGAGGCGAGAGGCTGCGGGGACGTGTAATGCTGCTGTAGGATGCTGCTGGGGGGCTCCCTCTGGGGCTCCTGCCCCTGCCCCCACTGGCACTTCTCCGGCCCCCTGCCCCAATACCCAGCGTACGGGTCAGTGCCGACTGCAAGCTGCCCAGGCGGAACTCTAGCTCCCTGCGTCCGGCCTCGGCCCGGGCCAGCTCTACCTCGGTGGCAGCCAGGCGGCCCTGGGCCTCGCTGAGCTGCAGGCTGGATTGAGTGAGGGAGTCCAGGGCTGTCTGGGCCCGCAGGGACAGGTTCCTGGCCTCATCCTGGAGCTTCTTCTCACAGCCCCGGGCATCCTGAAGCTGGGCCGTCAGCTCCCTCTCACATCCCCGCCAGCCTGACTCTGACTCTGTCAGACGCCTCTGGAAGATGGACAGCTGGAGGGAGGAGGGAGGGAGGGAGGGAGGAAAGGAGGAGGGGGAAAGATAGAGATGGGAAAAGAAGTACAGTAGAGAGAGATGTGTAGACGGCAGTTGATTAAGTTTTATGTTTAAACAAGCATAAATACAATCTAACCTCTCACTCTACTCCAACCACACCTCTCCCTCCCTCCTCACCTCTTTCTTGATGGAAGTCCTGGCTGTGTCAGCCTCGGCCAGCTTCTGTTTGAGAGAGAAGATCTCCCGCCCTCTCTCCTCCTCTCTCTGCTCCTCCAGGGAGAGACGTGTCTGCAACTCAGCCACCTCCCTCCCTTTCTGTTCCTTCTCTCCATCCAGTACCTTCACCTGATGCAGTGATCGAACGGAGGACAATTTCTAGAATATGTCTAAGCCTGCAATATGTCTAAGCCTGGAATATGGCTAAGCCTGGAATATGTCTAAGCCTGGAATATGTCTAAGCCTGGAATATGTCTAAGCCTGGAATATGTCTAAGCCTGGAATATGTCTAAGCCTGGAATATGTCTAAGCCAAGCCAAGGCCTGGTAAGATCCACTGGATAGCAAGAACTCAATGCCCTAGTGACATTTGAGTTCTCTACAGCAGGTAAGGTAAACCAATAAGTGTAAAAGAATAAACAAAGTGTTTCAGAGATGTGAGGGTATGTGTGACTGACCTGTCTGCGTAGCTCCTGCAGCTCTCTCCGGGCCTCCAGCCGTGACCTCTCCACCTCTCTCAGACAGCTGCGGAGCTCCGTCACCTCTCTCTGTGCAGATGACAGGCTCTCCTCCAGAACAGCCAGCCGCTGCTCCTTCTCCTCACACTGACGCTTCACACTGACACACACATATTTCGGCCTTTAGTATACAGTTGATGCCTTCTGTGTTTCATTTTTACTACCTAACAGAGAGTGATACTAGTAAATTAACATTTGAAAGGTGACAATCAGGGTCAGAGGTATGCAGCTAAGTATTACCTGATTCTCTCAGTCTCTGCACTTCTCAGAGTCTCCCTCAGCTGGGTATTTGATAGGCTGAGAGTGTCTCTCTCCTTGGTGACATCAGTGAGGGTGCGCCGTAGCTCTACCCCATCCCTTCTGTACCCTTCCCCGGTGTCACGGGTTTGGTTGAGGCGCCTGTCCATCTCCAGCATGTCCCGCCTCACCTGGTCTCGGCTCTCCTCACTGGCTGAGAGAGAAGCTCTGCACTCCTCCAGCTGGAAGAGGAAGTTAGGGAGAGTGGTGAAGAAATGTTGAACCAGAAATGGTCACTGGCTCCATCCCTGACTCTAACCGCCTCTTACCTCTTTGAGGGCAGCATCAGTGTGTGTCTGCAGGTCAGAGCTGTTCTCCTGCAACCGGTGCAGCTCCCGCTCATGAACACTGCCAGCCTCCTCCAGCTGAGAGCGAAGCTCCAGTAACTCACTGGTCAGAGCTCCCACTGTGGCCTGCCGACAAAGTCAGGGAAACTTTAATGTCTTTAAAAAAAGTTCACGGTAGTACAGAATGGGAACAGAGTTCTAAAACTATAATAATCTATAATTACCCTTTCCTGTTCTTTGTAATGTGCTGCCTCTCTGGCCAGTCTGTCCAGCTCCAGGGTTGCAGTACCCAGCTCTGCCTGCAGGATGGACACTCTCTCAGACAGCACCGCCTTCTCTGCCTCCTTCTGGGACAACATCTGAGAGAGAGAGAAAATAGAAAGGGCCTCTAGAAGTGGGGATATGGATCACAACCTCATGAGAGTAGTCATCTCTTATCCACATTTGCTCTGCACTTCATTAACGCAATGTTAAATCTAAGCACTGGCAGTAGTGCTATAGGTCCAGCGGTGTAAGAAATATTTTTGCTATTTTCACAGACGGAATTAAGAGTGCAATAGCTGCAGGTGGCTCGAAATGGCTAGGTTTTGATTAATACACAAGTTGTAGGTGTGAGAAGGGCTTTGTCAGACCCATCCGAAAATCGGTCTTCTCATGAAAGCGTCAGAACGATTTGGCATACAAACTAATGAGACTCTCACGATAGTGTTCTCCGTTTTGCTCTACAACCCCCACAAAGGTAGCCCATGCAAATGAATGGATGTATGGAGGTAGTTTGTTCCAACAAAAATAAGGGGTTAAATATGTCTCCCCAAAAATATATATTCCTGAGCTTTCTTAAATCTCCTAGATATAGGACAGACACAAAGCCTTATTCATTATGATATGTTTTTACTGTCTCATTGGGCCATTTATGAATGTGTTATTCAATGTGTTTCTATGGGCTATAGTAGTAAAGGCCAAATTCAATATTTTATTAAATCATTTTTTTATATAATTGTTGATACCTAAAGGGTCCTAAAATTCCAAATCAAATAGCTAAATGATCCATGGTATGACCATCTTAAAACAATTACATTATCCATGGTATGACCATCTTAAAACAATTACATTATCCATGGTATGACCATCTTAAAACAATTACATTATCCATGGTATGACCATCTTAAAAACAATTACATTATCCATGGTATGACCATCTTAAAACAATGACATATTTTAGCATTGCCCAACGGCTTAGACTTTTAGAGGTTTTAATCAACACATTCCATGGCTTAATACTGCATGTGCTTGTCTCAAGTTCTGTAGGTTACTGATGGTATTTGCGTTGCCCCCAACTTCAATTAGGCTGGGGGCTCGGATTATTTTCGTCCTGGTCCATTGTGTATTGATGTACTACAGTTCATTAAATAGCATACGCTACAGTAACGTGTAGGCTAATAAGCAACAGTAAAAAAAACATTCAGTGTTTGTTTAATGCCCTATGTCTGGCATCAACGAGCTTAGACTAGCCTACATGTCTTTACGCATCACCCCTTCCCTGCTTTGGTAACTGGATGAGAGGCGCTCTTTGAAGATGGGGATGGATACTTGAACAAGCTAAATTAAGTATGCAGGTAGGCATATGTGTCTATGTTTAAGGATGTGCAGTACTGTATATTTTCAAATCAAGACACTCTGACGAATAGATGATTTAAGGCCGGCACTACAGGCTGAAATGACATTTTGCAAATACCTATACATTTTGAGATTTGTAGGTATTTTGGCTCACTAATATTAGTATTTAAACACATAAAACGATCAAAATCTTACCATTAAAGTTTCATGAATTTGATCCACTTTATAATGGTCATACATCCATCATTTCAAAACTCACTATTTTTAATTACACTTAAGTTAAAATCCCTTTTCATAGAGAATGTAACAAATTGGAATACATATGTATAGTAACTTAGTTTAAAGAGATGGTGATTGGATCTAAAAAGGTGTTTGGCGTTTGGCAGTCTAAATTCAGTGGACTTGCCTTTAACTGCCATTTACTGAAAATCAGACACTTCCCACATGCCGACTACATTTCCTCAGCTTCAGTAGCATCTGCTTTCACCAAATTGTGTGTGGTAATACTTAGACATATTCTCGAGACTTGCCCAGAGGGAATTGTTGATATGTTGTAAAAAATAAATCATCTCTCGATAATACATTTGCCAAAAATGCATTTTATAAACATGGCTTTAGTATTTTACAGCTAGAAATATGAAAAAAAAACATGTGTCCACCATCTGCTCTGAGTCAGTCCTGTCCTGGAGGGTCTTAACAAAATGAAGCCAAAATATTTAGGGTACACTTAATCCAGTGTCCAGAAAAATGGATTTGCAAATATGTGCATATTTAATGAGTTATTGCCTAATTTGCATATTTTACTACAATATTTCAGAACATTTCAGTAGACCATTTAAAACCTAATGTATTTATTTATATACTTGGTTAATGGCTAGGACAACAATATGCACCTATGTGATGCCTCTAAACCAGCCTTGATTAAGGGGAAGGTAGGCAATGCTTGGTTTTTAATCCATTTAAACGGGATGGAAACCAATCGTTTTTTTGTTTCTACACTGAACAAAACTATTAAAAACGCAACATGCAACAATTTATAAGATTTTACAGTTCATATTAGGAAATCAATCAATCAATTGAAATGAATTCATTAAGCCCTAACCTATGAATTTCATGACTTATAGATACATACAGATACATTATGCATCGGTTGGTCACAGATACTGTTAAAAAAAGGTAGGGACGTGAATCAGAAATCCAGTCAGTATCTGGTGTGACCACCATTTGCCTCATGCAGCGCGACACATCTCCTTCGCATACAGTTGATCAGGCTGTTGATTGTGGCCTGTGGAATGTTGTCCCTCCCCTCTTCAATGGCTGTGCAAAGGTGCTGGATATTGGCGGGAACTGGAACACGCTGTCGTACAGGTCAATCCAGAGCATCCCAAACGTGCTCAATGGGTGACATGTCTGGTGAGTATGCAGGCCATGGAAGAACTGGGACATTTTCAGCTTCCAGGAATTGTGTACAGAACCTTGCGACATGGGGCTGTGCTGAAACATGAGGTGATGGTGGCAGATGAATGGCATGACTATGGGCCTCAGGATCTTCTCACAGTATCTCTGTGCATTCAAATTGCCATCGATAAAATGCAATTGTGTTTGTTGTCCATAGCTTATGCCGGCCGATACCATAACCCCATCGCCAGCATGGGACACTCTGTTCTCAACGTTGACATCAGCAACTCACCCACACGATGCCATACACGCTGTCTGCCATCTGCCCGGTACAGTTGAAACCGGGATTCATCTGTGAAGAGCACACGTCCCCAGCATGCCAGTGGCCATTGAAGGTGAACATTTGCCCACTGAACTCGGTTACGACGCTTAACTGCAGTCGGGTCAAGACCCTGGTGAGGATGACGAGCACGCAGTTGAGCTTTTTGAGATGGTTTCTGACAGTTTGTGCAGAAATGATTGTGCAAACCAACAGTTTCATCATCTGTCCGGGTGGCTGGTCTCAGATGATCCCACAGGTTAAGACGCTGGATGTGGAGGTCCTGGGCTGGCGTGGTTACACGTGGTCTGTGGATGTGGAGGTCCTGGGCTGGCGTGGTTACACGTGGTCTGTGGCTGTGGAGGTCCTGGGCTGGCGTGGTTACATGTGGTCTGTGGATGTGGAGGTCCTGGGCTGGCGTGGTTACACGTGGTCTGTGGCTGTGGAGGTCCTGGGCTGGCGTGGTTACACGTGGTCTGTGGATGTGGAGGTCCTGGGCTGGCGTGGTTACACGTGGTCTGTGGATGTGGAGGTCCTGGGCTGGCGTGGTTACCTGTGGTCTGTGGATGTGGAGGTCCTGGGCTGGCGTGGTTACACGTGGTCTGTGGATGTGGAGGTCCTGGGCTGGCGTGGTTACACGTGGTCTGTGGATGTGGAGGTCCTGGGCTGGCGTGGTTACCTGTGGTCTGTGGATGTGGAGGTCCTGGGCTGGCGTGGTTACACGTGGTCTGTGGATGTGGAGGTCCTGGGCTGGCGTGGTTACACGTGGTCTGTGGATGTGGAGGTCCTGGGCTGGCGTGGTTACACGTGGTCTGTGGATGTGGAGGTCCTGGGCTGGCGTGGTTACACGTGGTCTGTGGATGTGGAGGTCCTGGGCTGGCGTGGTTACACGTGGTCTGTGGATGTGGAGGTCCTGGGCTGGCGTGGTTACACGTGGTCTGTGGATGTGGAGGTCCTGGGCTGGCGTGGTTACACGTGGTCTGTGGATGTGGAGGTCCTGGGCTGGCGTGGTTACACGTGGTCTGTGGCTGTGGAGGTCCTGGGATGGCGTGGTTACACGTGGTCTGTGGATGTGGAGGTCCTGGGCTGGCGTGGTTACACGTGGTCTGTGGCTGTGGAGGTCCTGGGCTGGCGTGGTTACACGTGGTCTGTGGATGTGGAGGTCCTGGGCTGGCGTGGTTACACGTGGTCTGTGGATGTGGAGGTCCTGGGCTGGCGTGGTTACACGTGGTCTGTGGATGTGGAGGTCCTGGGCTGGCGTGGTTACACGTGGTCTGTGGATGTGGAGGTCCTGGGCTGGCGTGGTTACACGTGGTCTGTGGATGTGGAGGTCCTGGGCTGGCGTGGTTACACGTGGTCTGTGGCTGTGGAGGTCCTGGGCTGGCGTGGTTACACGTGGTCTGTGGATGTGGAGGTCCTGGGCTGGCGTGGTTACACGTGGTCTGTGGCTGTGAGGCCAGATGGACGCACTGCCAAACTCTCTAAAACGATGTTGGAGGCGGCTTATGGTATAAAAATAAAAATGATGTTATCTGGTAACAGCTCTGGTGGACATTGCTGCAGTCAGCATGCCAATTGCACACTCCCTCAAAACTTGAGACATCTGTGGCATTGTGTTGTGTGACAAAACTGCACATTTTAGAGTGGCCATTTATTGTTCCCAGCACAAGGTATGTCCAGTGTAATGATCATGCTGTTTAATCAGCTTCTTTATATACCACAGCTGTCAGGTGGATGGATAATCTTGGCAAAGGAGAAATGCTCACTAACAGGGATGTAAACAACTCTAGCCACCACATTTGGGAGAAATATGCTTTGTGTGTGTATGGAACACTTCTGGGATTTTTTTATTTCAGCTCATGAAACATGGACCAACACCTTACATGTTGCGTTAATATTTTTGTTCCGCATAAATACAAGATTCACTGGCACAAAATGCACGTCTCTTCCATGGGCACTGTGTGTCGTGGCTGGAAAAGCTGTGGGTCTTACAACTTACCATTAGCGCTGCAGAAAATGGTTATTTCTGCACTTGTTTTTAAGGACACACCTCAAATATTGCCATCCCTCCCACCTCAGTGCAAGCGAGCTGATTTAAGACCGGTTAATTGCCAAACCTGGCGTTAGGGCTGGAAAATGCCAGTGCACAGGTTTTAGATGACACTTATCCCTCAGACCTTAGCGCCAGCTGAAAATAGAGCCCGCATTGTGTTTGTATGGACTCTCAGATGTGCCTGACCTGTTGTTTCTCTGTCTCTGCCTGTAGCAGACTCTGGTCTCGGTCGTGCTGCAGACTCCTCACTTCATCTTTCAGGTCCTCCCGGTCTCTCTCGGCTCTGAGGAGCTGCTCTTCTGCCTCCTGTCTGACCTGTCGCAGTGCCCCCTCCTGTTCAAACTCCAAACTGCGACGCAGGGCCTCCTGGAGAACAAACACACTCAGTTGTTCATGTTCATTGCATGGGTTAAACCAGCCCAAATAAAGAACATGAACAACTGAGTAGAATCAAGACCTACAGTGAGACACCTTGGGCAAAGCAAGAAAAAGCAAGAACACATTTCTTTACAGTAAAACCATCCAAATAGTACTCTTACTGCTAGCACAAACACTTCTCCAAACAGGCCTAGACAGACAGACACAATCCAGCCTGAGCCCTCCTCACCTTTTCAGCGGTCAGTCTCTCTGCCTCCTCCTGGTGGTCAGTGATGGCGGTGTGGAGGGCCTGCTGGGACTCCTGCTGGGTGGTAGTCAGGGCCTGGCTCAAAGCCTCTCTCTCCCTCTCACTCTGCGCCAGCACATTCTCCCCATCCGCGCGCACACGCCTCAGCTCCGCTACACAGGACAATATCAGACATGATGACCAGTTTCACACCTGTGTTCATACAGACTCAGTCATACAACAGATACACCATCAAACGCAGCAACAGTTTTTAAATAAGGGCTGTAAACCCTCTCCACTCACAGCCCCATTCATATATGGGTTGAAAATGGCAGATTTGGTCATTGTAACATGCTATATATGACACCAGAGCCCCGGTTCTCCACTTCACAGAGCTGTATGGGTTTTGGCTGACAGCCTTTATAAACTTGAGCACCGTGACTGTCTTGAAGAGACCCATCCCTATGAATAATCAGCTACTTTTGCACATTTGTTGTTGTCCGAGCGAGGGAAATGCTGTAAATCGAGAGGAGTTGATGTGTTTTGAAAGATGAGACGTTGAGAATTATAATAAATATTGCTTTGATGTCATACAAGCAAACCACACAGCCGTGAGTCCAAACGTTTACTTCACATTTCCGTATTAGAAAACTCATGTCATTTACAGTATGATCACTATGGCATGTGCTATACCCCGGGTTGTCCTGAACATGTGCTATACCCCGGGTTGTCCTGAACATGTGCTATACCCCGGGTTGTCCTGAACATGTGCTATACCCCGGGTTGTCCTGAACATGTGCTATACCCCGGGTTGTCCTGAACATGTGCTATACCCCGGGTTGTCCTGAACATGTGCTATACCCCGGGTTGTCCTGAACATGTGCTATACCCCGGGTTGTCCTGAACATGTGCTATACCCCGGGTTGTCCTGAACATGTGCTATACCCCTGGTTGTCATGAACATGTGCTATACCCCGGGTTGTCCTGAACATGTGCTATACCCCGGGTTGTCATGAACATGTGCTATACCCCGGGTTGTCCTGAACATGTGCTATACCCCGGGTTGTCCTGAACATGTGCTATACCCCGGGTTGTCCTGAACATGTGCTATACCCCGGGTTGTCCTGAACATGTGCTATACCCCGGGTTGTCCTGAACATGTGCTATACCCCGGGTTGTCCTGAACATGTGCTATACCCGGGTTGTCATGAACATGTGCTATACCCGGGTTGTCATGAACATGTGCTATACCCGGGTTGTCATGAACATGTGCTATACCCGGGTTGTCCTGAACATGTGCTATACCCCGGGTTGTCATGAACATGTGCTATACCCGGGTTGTCCTGAACATGTGCTATACCCCGGGTTGTCCTGAACATGTGCTATACCCGGGTTGTCCTGAACATGTGCTATACCCGGGTTGTCCTGAACATGTGCTATACCCGGGTTGTCCTGAACATGTGCTATACCCGGGTTGTCCTGAACATGTGCTATACCCGGGTTGTCATGAACATGTGCTATACCCCGGGTTGTCCTGAACATGTGCTATACCCCGGGTTGTCCTGAACATGTGCTATACCCCGGGTTGTCCTGAACATGTGCTATACCCCTGGTTGTCATGAACATGTGCTATACCCCGGGTTGTCCTGAACATGTGCTATACCCCGGGTTGTCATGAACATGTGCTATACCCCGGGTTGTCCTGAACATGTGCTATACCCCGGGTTGTCCTGAACATGTGCTATACCCCGGGTTGTCCTGAACATGTGCTATACCCCGGGTTGTCCTGAACATGTGCTATACCACGGGTTGTCCTGAACAGAATAAGCCTGTTTGTCATATTGTGTCGAAAATTTGCCACAGAACAAGCACTTGAAAGCACTCATGACTCCATTTCTATGTGCACCAAAATTACAATCTGTTGGTCTGAAGTGCCTTCTGAAAGCCTAAAACTGTAAGATCATATTTTATAACTTAGTTAGCCATGTTGGCAATAGAATAAGCTTTCAAATCATGCCCAACTGACCCAGATTGGGATTTACAGTATAATGGAACATTTTGGGATTGCGTTTTTTCTTATTTTGCACCTATTCCAAAATGTCAATGCATATTCCTATTATGTTACTGAATGTATTTTCAGATTTCGTTATTAACAAATGCTGTAATATGTCCAGTAAATGTAAAATGCACATAAAAGCAACAGTGTAATGTCTGGATTCAGTCTTGTGTCAGGTGAACTGTTGTGTCCTTTCCCCATAATCTCCAAAGTCTTTTCTTTCAATTGCTACCCTGGTCATAAATATGCTTTTTATAGTTCTGTTAGAACCATTTCAATTTGGCCATATCCATATAGCCCAATTTCCACGAGTGTAAGGGGTTAAACACAGGTTTCTAATTCCTGATCTATGGCTCTCTCCTTCAATGTTCCTTAATCATTTTCTTCCATTCCAACATATCCATCCTCCCCTCTTCCTTTCTTACTCTCACAGACTCTCTCTCTCCTACCTATTCTCCTCTTCTCACTCATTTATTTCATTTCCCTCCACATGGTCATTTATTCTCATCCTCCTCTCTGTCTCTCTCCATCTCTCACCGGTGGTGGTCTCCCTGAGTAGCCGCAGGCTCTGGTTCTCTGCTTCTAGCTGCTCTCTGCGAAACTCTATCTGAACCAGCTGCTGCTGCACCTCAAACAGGCTGGTCTCCAAGGCCTCCCGCTCTGACCTGCAGGGGCATGGACACTAATATTAGGGACCAATTCGTCAACACACACACAGAAATACACACACCGTCGGTCAGACACACATCTCTCACCTGAATGCGGCCAACTCCTCTGTTAGTGTGGCGTTCTCTCTCTCCGATGCAGTCAGCTGGACCACCAGCCCCGCCCTCTCCCTGACCAGCTCCGCCCGGCCCCGCCCTACTTCCTCCAGAGCAACGCCCTGTCTCTGTTCCTCACCGCGGGCCATGCCCAATTCTGCCCCCAGAGAGCTCACCTCGCCACACAGCTGTCAGCAGAGAGATACACAGGTACATGCAGTAAAACTGTACACATTTACAGACAAATGTTCACTGGAACAATGAGGTTTCAGAACCCAGTGATTTTCATGCACTGTTAATTAGTGATTAGTCCAGAGTGACAGAAGCTCTTTCTTGCCACATTCCCATTCAGAGTGGAGAGGACACATAATTTACCTGAGTGACTTTGTCCTGCAGCTTCACTCTATCGGCCCTGAGGCTCTGAAGCTCCGCCTCCATCCCCACCCTGCTCAGCTCAGAATCCTGCAAGGACTGGTGGAGGGCGAGGCGGGCGGAGTCCAACTCTAGCCTGTCCTGTTCCAATCGGACGAGCTCATCTCTGATGGTCATCTTCTCCTGCTCCGCTTCATGTTTCTGGGCCTGCAGGTAGGCCTTCTCCTCTTCAAGCTGAGAGAAAAACATGGACACATATGAGAGTCAGGACGGGTGTGCAAGGCTTACATTTAAAACTAAAAGCAATCCTGATAGGCAATGCGCATACCATGATACCATTGCTTACAGAAAACATATTAGCAAGGGCAATGCTTTGATTTGATTTGATGACATGGTCACTCTTGCATCAGTTCTATATGACATCCACCACAAGTGTCAGTCAAATGTTGATCACGGTGTTGGTCCCACCTGGCTGATGATGGAGTTGAGGTCAGACTTGTCCTGGGCCAGGCCCTCATTCATGCTGCCCATCTTGGCCAGAGAGTCTCGGAGGGCAGCCTCCTCAGAGTGAAGCTTGTTGACCAGCAGAGAGAGCTCTGCATTACTGCTCTCAGCCTGGGGGACCGGGGACAAAACATACAAGGATATGTAACAGAGAGGATAGGTAACCCTTCAACATAGAACAGAGAGGAAGTTAAAGGGACCAAACATATGATAAGCAAACACAAGAGGAGCCAGATAGTTATAGTGACATCCGTATCCGTATCTGTGTGTGTCATACCCGGGCCAACGCCTCAGTGAGCTGGGTCTTCTCTCCTTCCAGCAGCTGCCTCTCCACCTCTGCCTGGTGGTGAGTCTCTCTCACTGTAGACAGCTCCCCTCTCTGGACAGACGCCCGGCTCTCACTCTGCTCCCACTGCTTCTGACTGTGGGGACAGGTACCAGGGACAGAGGACAAGGATAGGAATACAGTTATATACAGTATACTTGTAATATCCTCCTTCTAATTCTCATCATTTACTTCCCTCGTCTCCTCCTTTCTCATAATTTCACCATTCACTTCTTTCTCCCCCCATCACTCTCTCCCTTCCAACTTTATTTTCACACATTCTCACTCACACTCTGTCGGTCTCTGCCTTGGCCCGGTCTCTCTCCTGCAGCGCGTCCACCTTCTCCTCTCTCTCGTGATCCCTCTCTCTCTGGGCTGACGTCACGGCCTGCTGCAGCTTCTCACAGTCCATCTGCAGAATCTGGGCCTTGATCAGAGCTGCCTGGGCTGCCTTCTCCACTGCCACCTTCTCACTGACAGGATAGAGACCAAGACACAGAACACAACAGGACAATGGAAACATTAGAAATATCGACTGAAATGTAACCATTAATATACATAGAGTAAGTGTTCTTTAACTAGGGCACTGAGGGCAGACACTTCCTGGTCCTAAAGGGTTTTCCATCACCCAAGTTGTGTTAGAAGTCTGCCTGAGCCCTCCTGGTTGTACCTAGCCAGTGTGTCCCTGTCTTGTTTCAGACGGTCTCTCTCTCTCTGTGTGGTGTCCTTCTCTCTCTGAACTCCATCCCTCTCTCCATGCAGGGTCTGACTGCGCTGTTCCGCCTCCCGCTTGGCTGCTTCCGCCTCTGCTAGCTGCCTGCGCAGCAATTGTACTGATGACTGGGCAGAGGAGAGACGCCCTCTGACCTCCTGTGGACCAGAGAGACAGAGGCAGATGAGAGAGTGGGACACTGAACACTGAAAGTGATACAGAGGAACGTTAGACAATGTAACATTGGAATAAAGCAACCTCAATTTCCAATCCCAGAGAATAAATATAGTGAACCCATATAGATAGTAGTAGATGTGTTAATGTGTCCAGCTGCAGCAGAGGGACAGGGTACCTGCAGCTGGAGATGTCTGCTGTTGACAGCAGACCGCAGAGCTGACAGGCTGGCCTCTGGGACGGTGGCCAACGAGGAGTAACGCCTGGGAGAGGTGGATCCCCATGGTGATGAGGAGCGGTGAGGGGAGGAGCCACGGAGAAGAGCCAATAGAGGAGCCCCAGTGTTCTCCTGGTCTGCTTCTGATGACGAGTCCCCATCGGACAGGACAGTCTGGGAAGAGGATTCAATAAAGGGTTTTGGTCAAAGTTTCCCTTTGTTTGTTTGATGTGGTGTGTGTGGTGTGGTGTGGTGTGGTGTGGTGTGTGTGTGTGTGATGGCTGTACCTGGGCAATGTCTCTCAGTGTGTCCAGTAGTGTTTCAGTATGAGCCCTCATCACCTGCATGTCTGTCTCATCGTTGCCACTCTGCTCCTGCAGGAGGATAGAACCATAGTGAGAAGGGAGGGGTATGATGGCTAATGGCTACAAGAAGTATCTCTGCTGGGTTCACACAGGCCAGTCTCTCACCTCCAGTCTCCTGGTCAGTGAGGCCACGTCCCTGTCTTTCTCCTCACTCTGGCTCTTCAGCCTCTCCACCTCTCGCACTGCATCTGACAGCCTGACCATAAACACACAGATCACTTAGCATACCATGGAATCTCTACGATGCACGTTACACTCCTGATTTGTCTACCTCCACCAGGCAGATCAGGCTGCCACTTACTAAACACAAAGACACAGACAGACAGACCGACAGTGTCTGAATCCCATAGGGCTCTGCTCAAAACTATTGTACTATGTAGGGTGCCACTTGGGACGCAGCCAGTGACTGAGCAGTGTTCAGTTCTCTCTCTGACCAGGGGCCTCATTTATAAAACTGTGCCATTTGGGACGCAGGCAGTGACTGAGCAGTGTTCAGTTCTCTCTCTGACCAGGGGCCTCATTTATAAAACTGTGCGGAGGATTCACGTCAAAAGGTGGCGTACGGACGAAACGCAAACATTTCTTAGGCACAAAAATATTCTGATTGATAACACAGTGTGCACACATGTCCCATGCCGGTTTCCTTTTATGAATCACAATCAACTCGAAATTGGGCGCACGTGAGCGAGCGTCTTGTCCCACCCCTTTAACGCCTATAGTTGCCTATAGTTGTCAGCGAAACGCCCCTAATTCATTTTCATCGGGATTTGCCGACGATGACGGCAAATCCCGACAGAAAGGCCCGAAATGCGCAGCCGTACACAGACAAAGTGTTTGTGCCAAGGGCGGGGGAAACGAACGACTTGCCGGTATTATAGGGGAATCCCTCCTGAGTGGAGTAGGGACGGAGGTGGAGGGGGACAGACACACCGGATGATCCAGGTATTAGTAGTCCCTACTTTGAAAAGAGTAAACCAAATGCATTCAAGTTGTGTTTAAAAATGTATTTACACAAACAATTGTGACATTTTCTATTGTTTTTAGTGTCTGCGTGTTCTACCGGGGCAGTGGTGCTGCAGCTGAGCAGGAGCTGAGTGTTCTACCGGGGCAGTGGTGCTGCAGCTGAGCAGGGGCTGAGTGTTCTACCGGGGCAGTGGTGCTGCAGCTGAGCAGGAGCTGAGTGTTCTACCGGGGCAGTGGTGCTGCAGCTGAGCAGGAGCTGAGTGTTCTACCGGGGCAGTGGTGCTGCAGCTGAGCAGGAGCTGAGTGTTCTACCGGGGCAGTGGTGCTGCAGCTGAGCAGGAGCTGAGTGTTCTACCGGGGCAGTGGTGCTGCAGCTGAGCAGGAGCTGAGTGTTCTACCGGGGCAGTGGTGCTGCAGCTGAGCAGGAGCTGAGTGTTCTACCGGGGCAGTGGTGCTGCAGCTGAGCAGGAGCTGAGTGTTCTACCGGGGCAGTGGTGCTGCAGCTGAGCAGGAGCTGAGTGTTCTACCGGGGCAGTGGTGCTGCAGCTGAGCAGGAGCTGAGTGTTCTACCGGGGCAGTGGTGCTGCAGCTGAGCAGGAGCTGAGTGTTCTACCGGGGCAGTGGTGCTGCAGCTGAGCAGGACCTGAGTGTTCTACCGGGGCAGTGGTGCTGCAGCTGAGCAGGAGCTGAGTGTTCTACCGGGGCAGTGGTGCTGCAGCTGAGCAGGAGCTGAGTGCGCCCAGCCCCGGCGACTCCACTGCACCTGTGTGTCACAACCCTCCAGCGGCCGTGTCCTCACAGATGCAGTCCTGCAAACGCAGAGAGACACCATCGATGCTATTAACGAGGTTGCCAAGGAGTTGAAGTGGGACAGGCACGGCTAAGTCTTCCATTAGTGCCAAAGCAGCCGTTGTGCGTCATTACGCGTTGAAATTGCATGCCTTTTTATATCCAACCATTTGATTGTCAAAGCCACCCAGTTGCGTAACACCTTCAGGTGTGGTAATTACCCTGATTGTAACTGACAATGACAAGGCCATTACCACACTGACAGTTCTGCACAACGAACATGTGATAATAATATATGAAACTGTATACTGGTATCTGCCCGACTGAGGCATCGTAAACAGCATCAATTTAAATGTCATTTGTCCAACTGTTCACCTTAATACTCATGAGAATACCTTTCATAACATGCAAGTATTGTTTAATAATTACAGATCCAATTAAATATGATTCCCGATTAAACTGTACAACATATTTGAGGGGTTCTTTTGCAAAAACAGATATCTCCGTTTGTATTTATTAGTCTAAATCAGGTTTTTGTCTGTTTTTTGTGTTTGTTTTGTGTGCACTCCAGGGAACTCTTCATATATAATACGTGAGAGGTAATATTTTGATTTATTTTACACAATGGTATCAATTTCAAAGCGTTTCTCGAGTTTCATCCTTCTGCCATCAGAGTCGTAGTTTCTAATTCCTCCAGTTTATGGGCGTACGTATGGGTCATATGTACGTAAGTGTCCGTGGAGGCCCGCACATTCTCCGGTCAAGTTTGTTCTTATAAATCCCAAAATTAGCTTCGACAGTGGCATAGACCTTCTTTTGTGCCTACGCAACGTTTATAAATGAGGCCCCTGGTGTTCAGTTCTCTCCCTGAACTGATGTTCAGTTCTCTCCCTGACCTGGCGTTCAGTTCTCTCCCTGACCTGGTGTTCAGTTCTCTCCCTGACCTGGCGTTCAGTTCTCTCCCTGACCTGGCGTTCAGTTCTCTCCCTGACCTGGTGTTCAGTTCTCTCCCTGACCTGGTGTTCAGTTTTTCTCCCTGACCTGGTGTTCAGTTCTCTCTCTCTGACCTGGTGTTCAGTTTTTCTCCCTGACCTGGTGTTCAGTTCTCTCTCTCTGACCTGGTGTTCAGTTTTTTCTCCCTGACCTGGTGTTCAGTTCTCTCTCTCTGACCTGGTGTTCAGTTCTCTCTCTCTGACCTGGTGTTCAGTTTTTCTCCCTGACCTGGCGTTCAGTTCTCTCTCACTGACCTGGTGTTCAGTTCTCTCTCTGACCTGGCGTTCAGTTCTCTCTCTCTGACCTGGCGTTCAGTTCTCTCTCTCTGACCTGGTGTTCAGTTCTCTCTCTCTCTGACCTGGCATTCAGGCCTCTCTCTCTGACCTGGTGTTCAGTTCTCTCTCTCTGACCTGGCGTTCAGTTCTCTCTCTCTGACCTGGCGTTCAGGCCTCTCTCTCTGACCTGGCGTTCAGTTCTCTCTCTCTGACCTGGCGTTCAGTTCTTTCTCTCTGACCTGGTGTTCAGTTCTCTCTCCCCTGACCTGGTGTTCAGTTCTCTCTCCCTGACCTGGCGTTCAGTTCTCTCTCTCTGACCTGGCGTTCAGGCCTCTCTCTCTGACCTGGCGTTCAGTTCTCTCTCTCTGACCTGGCGTTCAGTTCTTTCTCTCTGACCTGGCGTCCAGTTCTCTCTCTCTGACCTGGTGTTCAGTTCTCTCTCTGACCTGGCGTTCAGTTCTCTCCCTGACCTGGCATTCAGTTCTCTCTCTGACCTGGTGTTCAGTTCTCTCTCTCTGACCTGGTGTTCAGTTCTCTCTCTCTGACCTGGTGTTCAGTTCTCTCTCTCTGACCTGGTGTTCAGTTCTCTCTCTCTCTGACCTGGTGTTCAGTTCTCTCTCTCTGACCTGGTGTTCAGTTCTCTCTCTCTCTCTGACCTGGTGTTCAGTTCTCTCTCTCTCTCTCTGACCTGGTGTTCAGTTCTCTCTCTCTCTCTGACCTGGTGTTCAGTTCTCTCTCTCTCTCTGACCTGGTGTTCAGTTCTCTCTCTCTCTCTCTGACCTGGTGTTCAGTTCTCTCTCTCTCTTTCTGACCTGGTGTTCAGTTCTCTCTCTCTCTCTCTGACCTGGTGTTCAGTTCTCTCTCTCTCTCTGACCTGGTGTTCAGTTCTCTCTCTCTCTCTGACCTGGTGTTCAGTTCTCTCTCTCTCTCTCTGACCTGGTGTTCAGTTCTCTCTCTCTCTCTGACCTGGTGTTCAGTTCTCTCTCTCTCTCTGACCTGGTGTTCAGTTCTCTCTCTCTCTGACCTGGTGTTCAGTTCTCTCTCTCTCTGACCTGGTGTTCAGTTTTCTCTCTCTCTCTCTGACCTGGTGTTCAGTTCTCTCTCTCTGACCTGGTGTTGAGCTCAGCCCTTTCAGCGTCAGTCCTGGTCTGCAGGCTCATCATTTCAGCCACCCGTTCTCTGAGCTGCAGCTCCAGCTGCCCCCGCAGCGCCACCTCCCGCTCCAGGGCCAGAGCCGCCCCTCCCTCCCGGCTGCGCAGCATGGAGGACAGGCCGGAGCAGGATGACTGGACAGAGTGGGAGGCCCGGGCCAGCTCGTTACGCATGTCTGACAGGTCCCTGGCAGGGGAAAAGGGGAAATATGAAAGAATTCAAAGACACAAGCATGCAACTATATAATGTAGTGCATTTATGCAGTGTGTTGTGAGTTAATTGTTCGGACCTCTCTGTGGCGCTCTTCAGCTCACAGACCTGTCTACGGAAGCCCACCACCTGTCGCCACACGGATAGCAGACGACTGTGCTCACTGCTGAAATAACTGTGGAAAGACTAAGTGAGAGAAATTGTGGAATGTCAATGTCACGTGACAGAAATAAGAGAAGTGCTTCTAATATGAAAATTGAAAACAGCCATCCACAAAAACTATAATACAGACTTCCTCCTCCCTCCTCCAATCAGACTCCCTCTGCTCCAGCTCCTCCCTGGATTTGGACCAATCAGCAGTGAGTCGGCGTATGTCCTGGCTGAGTGCCTCATTGGCCAGTCCTGCCTGCTCCAACTGCTCTCTTAGCATGGCGTTCACTGCAGACAGACTGCTGCTCCTGTGGAACATAACACGGCATTGCATCAATTGCATTGAATTATGTACGTCATTAGTTTCATTGCTGATTGGCCCAGGCAGATTTCAATCACTAACCTTTGCTGCTCCTCCTCCAACCGGATGAGAGCATTTTCCAGGTCGCCGCATGGATCCTCCTCGTCTCGATGGTGGCTGTTGCTGGACATATCACAACGACCCTAAAGGGAAATAAGAATGACAGTTATGCATCAGATGTGAATTGTAGATGAACTCAATGTTGTTACTAAATGGCTTGGTTAGTTGTTTCAGAATGTCTCCATAGTGGTGTAGAGCAGTACGAACACTCAGTCTGTGCTGCTCCAGCTCAGAGGACTTCTCCACTAGAGTCTGCTCCAGGTCTCCACACCTCTTCTTGTACTGCAGGACCTGGGGGGGAGGACACAGTGAGGTGATCTGCTCTCTGACTGGTGACATAATATAGACCAGGTAATCAGCATCAGGTTCCCATTTGTCAGCATCAAATGTTTTCATTCTTAGTAGGAGAGTCTGTAGGACAGTGATGTCATACAGGAAGACATCTATGAGGTTCATGAACGTATTACAACCACGAAAAGAAAACACTGCCATCACCTGCTTTATGTTCATGTGTGTGTTCTTCTGTTGACAACTGAGAGGGTTGACAGACAATTACGGGCCTATAAATGAACTAGTAAAACACCCTTTAACCTCCAAATATATGGGAGGTGAATGGAAACAGATGCATCATAGTGTGATACCTTGGCCTGCAGTTTCTGCACCAGCTGAGCCTGTCTTTGCTGGCCCTCCTGGTAGGCTGTGAGTTTACGCTTGTAGGCTGCCTGTTCCTCGTCCAGACGCCGGCGCAGGTCCATGTTCTGCTGAGCCTGGCTGCGAGACTCTGGTGAATCCCGCTCCCCGTCACCTGTCTCCAGGCGGAGAGCCTGCTCTAGCTATGTGGATGAGAACACATGGGGGGGATGATGCACAGGGGGAGTCACGACCTTACGAACTCAGACTGACATGTAACCCCTGTCTTTCTTCAGGTTTGCCAGGTATGCTATAGAAAATAAATAAAATAAAATATGCTGAAATGTTTTACCATAATTCTATGTTATAAATGCAGAATTGTTGCATGGTGCAAGGTAGTTACATCTACCTACCCGTATCTGACCAAAATGGTTTCTCCGAGTGCTCTGTGATTGAGGAGAGTTGCAAACAGCACTGTAATGAATGTTCAGGGCCTCTCCATGGAGAACACCACAGTTCAGTCTATGCAGTAAACACAAACCTGTCTCCATAGGAACCTCTGTAGGTCTCAACAACTGGGTCTATACAGATAAGCCTCTCTGTATTCTACAATTTAGCCATAAAGCACTGACGTGGATTCATGTTATAGTAGCCTGGATGTTGGATTCTAGCATTACATTTACATCAGTTTCATTTGTCAGAAGAGTCATTTTAACTGCTGGTTATCTGAATCACCATTTGAAGAACATCTGAAGATCAAAGGTAACATAGGAGATATTTCCAGTTTGTTTTAGAGCTGACAATCTTGCATGTACAACCACGCTTAGTTAGGCTAAATTCTAACGCCATACTACTGAGCCCCCGCTCTGGCCTGACCCCCCCCCCCCCCCATTCCTCCCCTCTGAAGCCTCTGTTTACAATCACCAGGGGTGACGAACGTCATAGCAACATGCCACTTCACTTCATTCCAGTCCCGTAACCAAGGAGACGGACAAAACTCTTCCAAGCAGACAAAGAAAATAGTAAAGGAGAATTGAGATAGGGGTACATTGGTATTCCTTATATGTGTCTGTGAAATGCCCCTACGGAATTCCCCTCTGTGGCCTACTTTGTCTTTAGTGTTTGGTGTATGGCAACTCCTCTGACTAGTCCTCTATGGGAAAGATTTCAGACTACATTTGTGGGTCAAGAATTTAAACCCACCACATATTTTCCTCTAGCAACCAGGTTAGTGTAGTACTACAACAAATGCATTCATTCTCCCTCTCTCAACCTCCATTTACTTATGTACTTCACATCTAATCCTGTTATCTTTTCCTGGATAATCTAATTTGATCTTTTATACTTACTTCTCTCTCTCTCTCTCTCTCCCTCCCCCCCTCCCTCCTACCCCCCCTCCACTCAATCTATTTTTCCTGCCTTCTCTTCTCTGTGTCTTACCCTCTCGCTGATGGCACTGTATTTGATAGCCAGCTCATCTCGGTCTGCCCTGCTATGGGCCAGCAGATCCTCCAGCCTTCCCAGCTCTACCTGCAGCACCCGGTTCTCCTCTTGGACAGACATCACGGAGGACATGGCTCCTGGTGCTGGGGTGGGGAGGGGAAAGAGAGAGGTGCAGACAACCACTTGTGTTAATGAAGAGCACAGCACTTCATTCAATATTCAGGACACTACTTTGAAAACATCTGTTTTTTTTAATAATCAGGTGATTGGACACTATTCAAATCGTATTTGTCACATGCGCCGAATACATCAAGTGTAGACTTTAGCATGAAATGCTGACTTACGAGCCCTTTCCCAACAATGCAGAGTTAAAAATGATGAGAAATGTGTAAAAAAATGTTTTGGAAATAGTAACACAAAATAACAATAACGAGACCATATAAAAGGAGCACCGGTACCGAGTCAATGTGCAGGGGTACAAAGTAGTGGAGGTAATATGTACATGTAGGTAGGGGTAAAGTGACTAGGCGATCAGTATAGATAATAAACAGAGTAGCAGCAGCATATGTGAAGAGTGTGAAAGTGTGTCTACATGTGAGTGTGTTTTGTGTGTGTGAGAGTATGTAGTATGTGTGTTGAATTGTGACTGTATAGTATGTGTGAGTGTGTGGGTAGAGTCCAGTGAGTGTGTGGGTAGAGTCCAGTGAGTGTGTGGGTAGAGTCCAGTGAGTGTGCGGGTAGAGTCCAGTGAGCGTGCGGGTAGAGTCCAGTGAGCGTGCGGGTAGAGTCCAGTGAGCGTGCGGGTAGAGTCCAGTGAGTGTGCGGGTAGAGTCCAGTGAGTGTGCGGGTAGAGTACGGTGAGTGTGCGGGTAGAGTACGGTGAGTGTGCGGGTAGAGTCCGGTGAGTGTGTGGGTAGAGTACAGTGAGTGTGTGGGTAGAGTCCAGTGAGTGTGTGGGTAGAGTACAGTGAGTGTGCATAGAGCCGGTGCAAGAGAGTAGGTGCAAATAAAAAGGTGGTCAATGCAAATAGTCAGGGTAGACATTTGATGAACTGTTCAGCAGTTTTATCTCTATCCCACTCACGGCTCTCGTTGAGGTTCTTGGTAACGATCTCTCGGACTCGTGCAGGTAAACACGTAGGTGGGTCTTCAGGGGAAGCGCCTCGGACTGTCAGCCTCTTCTCTTCAGACAACACACTCTCCTCCAGCCTCTGGTAGAAGACAGACACAGAAGCATTTATATTGGAGAAAGGAGAGTTAGGGGGAGAGAAAGCGAGAGAGCATGTACATTGAAGATAGGATAACAGCTGTTGCAGCCACCTACTAGTATTGTGTGAGGCTACTTTGATTATCCTGTTCAATGTGGACACTTTTGACAAATGAAATCTCCAATTTCCATTTGATTACCCTTTCTGCAATCCTTATCTTACTTGTGAGTTCATGTCCTCAGAGACAGACTAAAGCTCAGGGCCCTGCAGTGCACAGTGCCATGAGGACAGGTGGTGTCTCAGCAGTCACTCCTGTCTACCACAGAGCTGTGTTCAGAATAGAACACTGACCTCACACTCCGCAGAGTGCACATACACATTTTCAGCACACAACATAGAGCAGAATGTATGGCATCTCTGTCGAAGTGTTAAACCATCAGCATCCCCAGTGAAGTCTATTGTAATTACAACTAGCCTACATAATTATAACATATTGGTTTCATAGATATTTCTGAAAATCAATTATTTACAGGAGAATACCAATTCACCATAAAAAAAGAAGAACGATAAATCAAAGTGCAATCATGCACTGGCCATGACATCACCTGTATGACAGATTCCAATTTGGAATCCGTGTTGGAATTCTCTGTGTCGCTCATTGAGGAATATCTCAATAACAGCAATATCTTCAGGCCTGAAAAATACACTTTTGTCGCTCCAGTCCGCTGTGCGCTGGGAGCGTTATCAAATAGGATTAACCGTTCGATGTAGATCGCAATTAACGGATGCACGCGAGTAAATGCTTATCTAAATTAACGACACATTAGCAACTATAAAAAATAAAAGCATATGTATGCTATACAGACAGTCCAGAACGTTGTCATAGTTTGCTGTAATCACAGGATTTCTTACACGTCCCACAGGTGACTGCCCTGCTCGGTCCTTCTCTCCAGAACTGTCGAAAGATTGAGGACAGGGGGATTAGCAGGCTTTAAATCCCCCCTCCCTCCCGAGGAGCGCTTCCGTTTGCATTCTTTGCCTGGCCACCCATGCAGTTTAATTAGATTTTTTTTTTTTTGCAGTTGAGTGTAGGGCTAACTAAATAAATTGTTATTGGATAAAACAAATCTGATGCAAATGTTAGTGGTTATCAACAAAATGTTGAGGAAATTTGTAGGCCGCACAAATTTGACAGTGCCTGCAGGATGTGCTTTGTACGGGTTTTTCAAGGCCCAGTGCAGACAAAAACGTGATCTATTTCAAAACTATGAGGTTGGAATAATACTGTGAAATTGATTATAATGCCCTTGGTGTAAAAGCTGTTTGAGAAGTTTTGGTGGGATGGAGTTCTAGCCTGCCTGGTGACATCAGCAGGGGGTGAATTAGTTAATAGATCAATAAGAAAGAGACTGCTCTGCCAATAACTATAATGTACAAAAATATAAATGCAACAATTAAAGATTTTACTGAGTTACAGTTCATATAAGGAAATCAGTCAACTGAAATAAATTCATTAGACCCTAATCTATGGATTTCACATGACTGTGCAGGGGTGAAGCCAATTAAAATGGTCAAAAAGACACAATAGCTTCACACACAAAAAAACGAATTCTGATTGGCTGGGCCTGGCTCCCCACTGGGCCAATCAGAATTAGTCTTTCCCCACAAAAGGGCTTTATTTCCAGACATAAATACTCCTCAGAACCTTACTGGGATTTTTAAAGAAACTATTTTTGTTTTAAATTAAATTGGTCAAAAAGACACAATCACAGTAGGGTACATACTTGTTAAACAGAAATGATTTGATATTGAGATAAAAACAGCTGCATTGGACCTTTAAGAAGTCTGTGTGTCCTTTCATCAGGCCTATTAGTGACATACAGTACTTTCTTCTGTCATATAGAATTAGACCAGGAAGTGTTGTTAGGCTACACAGTATGAATAATCATGAGGGCGGCCATGTTAAGGGGCATCCATGATCCCTACACCCCTCTGTAAATGGGATATTTGGTGACAGTGACTACATGTCGGTCACTGTTTATAATGTTACAATATATTAACACACACAACACATGAACAACAAGGAAGGAAAAGCAGAACAAATGTGTTCCCCTTTTCAGTATCTGGGGGCCCAGCTTGATCACTGTGCCTGCCACACCACTTCAATGCTTGAATTACCATGGTAACAGACATGCCTACAAAAGAGAGGGACTCAGAATGTCAATAACAGACCCCTCTATTCACAAAGCTCAGCCTTAACCACACCTCCACAACCTTCAGCATGTTGTCATTTTGAAAGGTGTGCATAAAATATTGAGACATTTTATACTGCCACATAACTACTGTATATTCGGACAATGTTAAATATTACAGCCCAACATTCAGTTTTTAGGGTTTGTTTTGTGTTAAGGGCCCTCTTGTGGTGTCCTGGCAGAGCTGCATTGTATAGAGGCAAGGGTAATAGATACTTTTTTGAGCATGCAAGATCAGCATTTGAATCTTTGTGAATAAGTTAACTTGGAAACATAACCTTAGGTTAAAGGCCCCACAATTTTTCCTGGTCAGGTCATGAGAATAACGACTCCAGGCCCTAAGTGATCCTATTACCATGCAATTACCAGTACTGTAATAATAAGCAAGTTAGCAAACTAGGCCTAGCCTATTATAGCTCAGACAGGTTTAACCTGTGTAATGAATCTGGGTGTGGGTCTGTTTTCTGTCCTCTGGTAAAGCATGTATAGGCTACCCGTAGGCTATAAGGATTCATTCATTTGTCAGTTATAGCCAAACTCTCTGCTGTAACCCCTTGAATGTCTATGTAATACTGTACAGTGGTATCTAAACTAGAGCGAGCAAGAGTAGTCTTTGCATTCTACAAATGTAAGCTGTTCTGCTATAAAGGATAAATAAATTGTGGTCAGGCAGAATTACAAACGACTAATACTAACTATTATTATTGTGAATATATAAATTAAGATAGTCTTTTGGGGAATATTACATTGTTATAGGCTACAGTTAGGGTGTATTGTCAAAAGCTTCAAGTTACTTGGCTTTCACATCATTGAGCGTTGGGCCAGTAACCAATCGAATCCCCAAGCTGACAAGGTAAAAATTTGCCGTTCTGCCCCTGAGCAAGGCAGTTAACCCACTGTTCCGCGGGCGCTGAAGACGTGGATGTCGATTAAGGCAGCCCCCCGCACCTCTCTGATTCCGAGGCGTTGGGTTAAATGCAGAAGACACATTTCAGTTGAAGGCATTCAGTTGTACAACTGACTAAGCTTCCCCCTTTATGGTCCCGCCACACCGGCGAACAAGGCGCAATAGCGCCTCTTCAACCTCAGGAAGCTGAAGAAATTCTGCTTGACCCCTTCCGAGCCATGGCCTGTTTACCCCACTACCATCTAGAAGTCGGAGACAGTTCAGGTGCATCAAAGATGGGACTGAGAGACTGTTAAAACAGCTTCTATTTACAGACCATCAGACTGCTAAACAGTCATCACTTGCCACCCATGCCCAGTACCCTGCCCTGACACTGTCACTACCCTGCACCTTAGTATCTGCTGCCCTATGTACATAGTCATCCAATTTTCAAATAAATTCATTAAAAATCCTACAATGTGATTTTCTGGATTTTTTTCTCATTTTGTCTGTCATAGTTGAAGTGTACCGATGATGAAAATTACAGGCCTCTCTCATCTTTTTAAGTGGGAGAACTTGCACAATTGGTGGCTGACTAAATATTTTTTTTCCCCACTGTATATAGGTATGTATGTATGTATGGGGAAAACAAGTATTTGATACACTGCCGATTTTCCTACTTACAAAGCATGTAGAGGTCTGTCATTTTTATCATAGGTACACTGTAACTGTGAGAGACAGAATCTAAAACAAAAATCCAGAAAATCACATTGTAGGATTTTTAAGTAATAAAATACTTAAAAATAATAATGTGATTTTCTGGATTTTAGTTTTAGATTCCGTCTCTCACAGTTGAAGTGTACCTATGATAAAAATGACAGACCTCTACATGCTTTTTAAGTAGGAAAACCTGCAAAATCGGCAGTGTATCAACTACTTGTTCTCCCCACTGTATGTATATGTATAAATGTTTACGTATGCATATGTTTGTACGTGTATATATATTTACCAAGATATGGGGATTGGAAATGATGCAGACAATTACACTGATGGAAGCAACAATCTTTCCGCTATACTAAGCTGATCCACCCCAATTAAAAAAAAATATATATATAAACTGTTTTACCCACTTTATATGTATATATTGTATTGTAGTGATGGCTCATCCTATAACTACTGCTGTACACACTTTCTATATTAATATACTGTCTATACACATAGCATTATATCCCTGAACAAAAATATAAAAGAAACATGTAAAGTGTTGGTCACAGATTTCCATGCGCACTATAAGCAAAACAAATTTGTTTACATCCCTGTTAGTGAGAATTTCTATTTTTTGGGTGTGGCATATAAAGAAGCTGATTAAACAGCATGATCATTAAACAGGTGCACCTTGTGCTGGGGACAATAAAAGGCCACTACAATACGCAGTTTTGTCACAGAGGGATGCTATGTTAGCAAGCTGGCTATGGCCATCCTACACTGGAACTCTTCCAAGTCAAGGTAAACTTCTGGTCTTATTAAGTTATTGCCACTGGGGCCTGCTGGTGGAATTGCCACACTGCTTGCTGCTGAGTGTACTGCATGATTTTTGCGTTAGTTCTTGTAGCTATGTTGACTATGACGTTAATATTTCTTAATGGGATTGTGTGTATTGGTATATATTACTGCACTGTTGGAGCTAGAAAACACAAGCATTTCGCAGCACCTGCAAATCTATGTACACGACCAATAAACTTTTGATTTGATGAAACCCAGACTTCCGTGACCAACCACAACAATGGCCCCCCACTGACGCGCCCAATCAACGTTTCAAAAACTTGGAAACAATGTTGCAAAGCGAGAAGTTAGGTCACCCAGAGGAACGCCAGCCTACTGATGTTACAATCATCGCATTCGCAAAACACACCTATTGCTTGTTAACCGGCAACATTGTTGCAGAATTCATGGATTTCCAAAACACACCATTTCAGTGACAAATGTGATGATCCTGCGTGCACGACGGGTACGTAAACATGTCGTGCATTAAAATCGCATCACCGATACGGTTGCATCTACCTGCCTTCATGGAGGCCATATGCCGCCTTAACGCTTCTCTGATTTTATGGACGATGGTCCCAATTAAACGCGGACATACAGTGAAAATAGATAGTATTTCCTTTCGTTTCCCGTAATAAACAAAGTAGCCTATACTCTGCGAAGGACATTCACCACTTCCTTTCCAAAATCACAGCCCATTCAAACGAGTGCCATTACCTTACCTAGCATGAATAAGGGTTGAGTGCATAGTTGTCAACTCCATTCGTATTCGAGAGCAGGATACTTGGACTACCGTTTCGGATTTTAAATGTTTTACTAGACTAGTCAGCCAACTTGTAGCAATATGCTGCTGACGTCGATTTGCTTCCAGCTCTCCCCCAAACCCTTTCCGGGGAGGGACTTGATACCCGAGATCGGCACTGTACCATAAGCATGAAAGTCTATCTATTAAGTCCAGTAAATCATGAGCAATGTCTTCTAGGGCCAAGCAAATATTAAGAGCGATAGCCCAATGTTCTGTAGAAAAGTACTCAGTTGTATGTGACACATGTAGCCTTCAATCCACTTTGCAGTGTCATTATTAGGCTAACAACTTTATCTAAAAGTAAATGCGTAGAATATGGTACATCTAATCCAATATATATTTTAATACCCACTACTCACCCTGGCAACTTCTCCAGTTACCAGTGACAGTTTCAGTCAAACAGTCTTAACACCTTAATAAAACAATATAATCCTGAATTCTGGTGTCAGATGACATGCACTGGCATATTTCCTTCTCTTGTACACTGAAGCAAAACGTTTGCGGAAAGGCTTGTCAGTCATACTTCACCAAACAAACACCAGTCATGGAGACGAAACCAAGGAGACAGACCTAGTCTAAAGTCAAAATAACTACCTGTTAAACACGCTTACCACTGTTTCCTTACCTGTGTAGTGGGAAGTCAACCTGACAATGAAAACAGAAAAGGAAAAAATGAACAACAAATGGTTTATTTACAATAAAGTGTCGCTTTACATTTTATACAGGTGATTTTGATTTGCGTAAAAGGCACTTTTGGCTTTAATTTGTGACAAATATTTGCTCAAACATCCAACTGTCCATTCGCTGAAAGGCACTAGTAGGGTAAAGTATGGGTTGACAAAGGCCACTCAACAAAAAGGAACAGGAAAGGTAGCTAAAGATACATGATATGCTATGTAAACAAATAAAATAATTGTCAATGTTGCCTTTCTCCAACCTACCACCACATATTAACCAAAATCCAAACTAGACATTGGTTTGATCTGGCTGCCCAAGATAGACTGATATGAACAGATACTATACGTTCTCTTAAGCCAAGAGTAAAATTTGAAAGTGGTTGGAAAGCAACATTGAAGTAGACAACTCCCAACCTTGTGAAATGAGACATACACCTGTCCTTCAAGAGTGACAAAAGTTATACTTGGACATAAAAACAAAAAATATTCACCCTATTCAACAACAAATAAGGCATACAAATACTAAACTTTACACCTAATCATGTTGGATGAGATGATGGTACTGGGCTGTAGCGAGGAGTAGTGTAAGGTGAAGGGTCAGATGACAGTTATGAGGAGAAAGGTTGACATCCAGATTTGTGTAAAATTGAGAGAAATTGGGGGAGGGACAGAGATGAGTAAACCACCTGAAGGTGTCATTAACATGGAATGCATAATTTTCAGGTGGTCAGAGTGACAGAAATATAAAACATACTTGATCAGCAACAACATGAAGGGTCACTTCTGACTGCATAGTTAAAGTATCTAAAAAATAGTAATATCGTCTTTGTATCTAAAAAGGACGTGCTGGTCAATCACTGACTTGTGATAGTTTGAATCTATACATTTGTGTAGGCAAACAATGAGTATGTAATGTAGAGCATCATTTGTGCCAAGCAACCTGTCAGTTGACTGAGCTCCCCACATTTAATTTCTCACAATCATTCTGTCCAGGGAATGTTAGGAGCCTGTGTGTGTAGTCCATCTCACAGCTAAAACTGCACCCATCCTTTAGCAGTGTCTTGACTGGAGCTGTGGTGAGGGGGAGAGGATGATGTGTGAATGTGAGAAGGTTAACATGAATGGATGACAAAATGTTGATATATCCCCCCCCCCATCAAACTGTTTAAAAGCTTCACCCAACGGGATGAGAGAGTTAACTCATCAGGGATTTGAGCTAGTAACCCTGTGATCTCTAGTCAGTTTCCCTTGCCACAACACCATGCATAAGGCCTGCCAACTTCCTCAGTCGGGTTCTTAACTTACTGTTGCCAGTTAGAATAGTAGAATACACAATAGTACAGTAATAGTGGCTCCCATGTAATTTATGGCTCCCGAGTGACGCAGCGGTCTAAGGTACTGCATCTAAGTGCAGTTACAACCGGCCATGATCGGGAGTCCCATAGGCTGGCGCACAATTGGCCCAGCATCATCCGGGTTAGGGGAGGTCAGGGTAGGCCGTCATTTGTAAATAAGAATTTGTTCTTAATGTACTTGCCTAGTTAAATAAATACAAAAAGGGTAACAGAATAGTAGAATACACAAAGTGCGATTTCGAAATTTGGTTGTGCATCAGCAGTTTCTTTTGTTATGAGAGTCAGTCAATTAGCCCATGTCAGCTAAAAACAAAGTCCGATTGCTAAGTGAATTTTGCAGCCAGCTATCTAAACTTGTTATCATAGTTGAATTACAATCAGGGGGGGGGGGGGAACCCCATTGATTTTGTTAGTCTCACTCAGATATAATACTAAAAACTGCAAACATTTCCCACCACCCTATGGCAAAATGTGTATAATTACAGGAAATTAGCTGTTTGTGTACGCATAATTGCAAGCAACTGCGGCCCATCATGATGAGTTCTGATTTGTGTGGCCTCCACGCCCATCAAAGTTGCCCATCTCTGGTCTAAACCATTAGCTCTAAGACTGACCTGGCACCAGCTGCTGTGAAGTCTCCCCACAGGTCTGCAGTGGGCAGGGCGGCAGGGACCGGGCCTCCAAAATCTAAGAGAGAGGCTGGAGGGGGTGAAAAACAAAAAAAAGTAGATGTAGAATTATCCATGTTAACATGTGCTTGAGCAGTGGTAATGGAATATTGGGTCATTGAGCTCTATAGCCTAATGAGGTTACCTGTGTTAGACTGCGTAGGTGGAGGTGATTGCTGGCCTCCAGGAGGGGATACAAGGACTGCACCCTTAGCCATTGGTGGAGGAAGGAGAAGGCCACTGCCCATGGGCCTAGACTTGGCACCTGGATCCTTCTTCTTTATATTCTAAGACAAAGAAAATCCCTATCCCTTCTTAGCATGTCCGTATCACCTTTTCTTCATCCCATTTTTGTTTCTCCTCATTCCACCATTTATGCTCACCCCAATGCTGATCTTGATAGTCTGTCCGTCTTTAAAGCCTAGGTCCAGTTTGGGTGCTGTGCTCTGAGATGCTTCCTCTTTCGCCAGCTCACCTTCCTGTTTTACCCACCTGTAGAAAAAGGGGTAGATTTGTTAGATTGTACGTAATGTTCCAATGTAAAAATGGATGTTGATGCCAAAACCAAAGAGAGGATAGACATGAGAGGTTGACTCACTTGAAGTGATCTTGAAGAGCTACATTGAAGTCAAAGGAGTCCCCACGATCAGCAAACCCCAGGCCGATGAATGCATGTCGTCCTTTAAAAAAAGAAGTGCATGAGAAGACCGATGTACTAGCTAGAATACTGTATTGCAATTAACATTTCAAACTACAATGGATTTTTTTGCCCAAAATATACAGTGGGGCAAAAAAGTATTTAGTCAGCCACCAATTGTGCAAGTTCTCCCACTTAAAAAGATGAGAGAGGCCTGTAATTTTCATCATAGGTACACTTCAACTATGACAGACAAAATGAGAAAATCACATTGTAGGATTTTTTAATGAATTTATTTGCAAATTATGGTGGAAAATAAGTATTTGGTCACCTACAAACAAGCAAGATTTCTGGCTCTCACAGACCTGTAACTTTTTCTTTAAAAGGCTCCTCTGTCCTCCACTCGTTACCTGTATTAATGGCACCTGTTTGAACTTTTTATCAGTATAAAAGACACCTGTCCACAACCTCAAACAGTCACACTCCAAACTCCACTATGGCAAAGACCAAAGAGCTGTCAAAGGACACCAGAAACAAAATTGTAGACCTGCACCAGGCTGGGAAGACTGAATCTGCAATAGGTAAGCAGCTTGGTCGGAAGAAATCAACTGTGGGAGCAATTATTAGGAAATGGAAGACATACAAGACCACTGATAATCTCCCTCGATCTGGGGCTCCACGCAAGATCTCACCCCGTGGGGTCAAAATGATCACAAGAACGGTGAGCAAAAATCCCAGAACCACACGGGGGGACCTAGTGAATGACCTACAGAGAGCTGGGACCAAAGTAACAAAGCCTACCATCAGTAACACACTACGCCGCCAGGGACTCAAATCCTGCAGTGCTAGACGTGTCCCCCTGCTTAAGCCAGTACATGTCCAGGCCCGTCTGAAGTTTACTAGAGAGCATTTAGATGATCCAGAAGAAGATTTGGAGAATGTCATATGGTCAGATGAAACCAAAATATAACTTTTTGGTAAAAACTCAACTCGTCGTGTTTGGAGGACAAAGAATGCCGAGTTGCATCCAAAGAACACCATACCTACTGTGAAGCATGGGGGTGGAAACATCATGCTTTGGGGCTGTTTTTCTGCAAAGGGACCAGGACGACTGATCCATGTAAAGGAAAGAATGAATGGGGCCATGTATCGTGAACTTGAGTGAAAACCTCCTTCCATCAGCAAGGGCATTGAAGATGAAACGTGGCTGGGTCTTTCAGCATGACAATGATCCCAAACACACCGCCCGGGCAACGAAGGAGTGCCTTCGTAAGAAGCATTTCAAGGTCCTGGAGTGGCCTAGCCAGTCTTCAGATCTCAACCCAATAGAAAATCTTTGGAGGGAGTTGAAAGTCCGTGTTGCCCAGCAACAGCCCCAAAACATCACTGCTCTAGAGGAGATCTGCATGGAGGAATGGGCCAAAATTACCAGCAACAGTGTGTGAAAACCTTGAAGACTTACAGAAAACATTTGACCTCTGTCATGGCCAACAAAGGGTATATAACAACGTATTGAGCTAAACTTTTGTTATTGACCAAATACTTATTTTCCACCATAATTTGCAAATAAATTAATAAAAAAATCCTACAATGTGATTTTCTGGATTTTTTGCCCTCATTTTGTCTGTCATAGTTGAAGTGTACCTATGATGAAAATTACAGGCCTCTCATCTTTTTAAGTGGGAGAACTTGCACAATTGGTGGCTGACTAAATACTTTTTTACTTTTTCAGCATATCAGGTTGCATGGTGACGTATTTCTGCTGGTGTCTTTCTGATTGTGATGGCATCTTACCATTGCCGTCCTCTATCCGAACCACAAAGTATCTGCTGGAATCTGTGACTGCCTCCACCACACATCCAGGATACTGCTCCACTGGGGCTTGGGCAAACAACTCTCCTAAGAAATACAGAATTCAGTTAGACTAAAAGCTGGAAATCATGAGATACATATATCTATATACAGTTGAAGTCGGAGGTTTACATACACTTAGGTTGGAGTCATTAAAATTCGTTTTTCAACCACTCCACAAACTTCTTGTTAACAAACTATAGTTTTGGCAAGTCGGTTAGGACATCTACTTTGTGCATGACAAGTAATTTTGCTAACAATTGTTTATAGACAGATTATTTCACTGTATCACAATTCCAGTGGGTCAGAAGTATATATACACTAAATTGACTGCCTTTTAACAGCTTGGAAAATTCCAGAAAATTGTGTAATGTCTTTAGAAGCTTCTGTTACGCTAATTGACATAATTTGAGTCATTTGGAGGTGTACCTATGGATGCATTTCAAGGCCTACCTTCAAACTCTGTGCCTCTTTGCTTGACATCATGGGAAAACCAAAAATAACAAAGAACTCAGATTTTTTAATATATATATTTTTAGACCTCCACAAGTCTGGTTCATCCTTGGGAGCAATTTCGAAATGCCTGAATGTACCATGTTCATCTGTACAAACAATAGTACGCAAGTATAAACACCATGGGACCACGTAGCCGTCATACTGCTCAGGAAAGAGACGCGTTCTGTCTCCTAGAGATGAACGTACTTTGGTGTGAAAAGTGCAAATCAATTCCAGAACAGCAGCAAAGGACCTTGTGAAGATGCTGGAGGAAACAGGTACAAAAGTATCTATATCCACAGTAAAATTAATCCTATATCGACATAACCTGAATGGACGCTCAGCAAGGAAGAAACCACTGCTCCAAAACCACCATTAAAAAAAGCCAGACTATGGTTGGCAACTACACATGGGGACAAATATCGTACTTTTTGGAGAAATGTCCTCTGGTCTGATGAAACAGAAATCTAACTGTTTGGCCTTAATGACCATCGCTATGTTTGGAGGAAAAAGGGGGATGCTTGCAAGCCGAAGAACACCATTCCAACCGTGAAGCACGGGGGTGGCAACATTATGTTGTGGGGGTGCTGTGCTGCAGGAGGGACTGGTGCACTTCACAAAATAGATGGCACCATAAGGAAGGAAAATTAAGTGGATATATTGAAGCAACATCTCAAAACATCCGTCAGGAAGTTAAAGCTTGGTCGCAAATGGGTCTTCCAAATGGACAATGACTTCAGTATACTTTCAAAGTTGTGGCAAAATGGCTTAAGGATAACAAAATCAAGGTATTGGAGTGGCCATCACAAAGCCCTGACCTCAATACAATAGAACATTTGTGGGCAGAACTGATAAAGCGTGTGCGAGCAAGGAGGCCTACAAACCAGACTAAGTTACACCAGCTCTGTCAGGAGGAATGGGCCAAAATTCACCCAACTTATTGTGAGAAGCTTGTGGAAGGCTACCTGAAATGTTTGACCCCAAGTATAACAATTTAAAGGCAATGCTACCAAATACTAATTGAGTATATAAACTTCTGACCCACTGGGAATGTGATTAAATAAATAAAAGCTGAAAAAAATTACTCAATTTCTGACATTTCACATTCTTTAAATGAAGTTGTGATCCTAACTGACCTAAGACAGGACATTTTTACTAGGAATAAATGTCAAATTGTGAAACTGAGTTTAAATGTATTTGGCCAAGGTGCATGTAAACTTCAACTGTATGCATGCATATATGAAGCAGACAAGGTGACAGACATGAGCGCAACAGCTGTATTGACAGATGTAGCCATGACAGTCTGACAAATGTAGTTACCTGAGTTTTTGTCCTCTAGCTTGATATAGGCAAGCTTTCCTATGGAGATTATTTTCATCCTGCCAGTCCATGCTGGCTCATCCAGCTTCCAGTCAGCAGCTCTGCAAAAACAAAGTGAAGCACCCTTCCTGCATGTCATGACTGCTTTGCTACAGAGCTTTTGGGCTTACTAAAACTCATCAAACAGTGTAATGCAATAATTGCAATCTCAAACCATGCAACAGAATGGGAGTCTTAGGCTACATAAAGCACATCAGTAGCTTGCTCTTTCTAAAGAGCATGGGATGCAGGGATTGACATGAAGGTGAAGTCAGGAGTATTTTTTGGTTTCTCGATGATTATGATCACTTGGACGAAAATGTTAAGTACCTTTTTCACCTACACACAGGGGAGGAACCAAAAAGCAGTGGTGTAAAGTACTACTTACGGTAAAGTAGTTTTGGGGGGTATCTGTACTTTACTACTACTATTTTTGACAACTTTTACTTCACAAAATTCCCAAAGAAAATGTACTTTTTACACCATACATTTTCCCTGACACCAAAAAGTACTCATTACATTTTGAATACTTAGCAGGACAGAAATGGTATAATTCACACACTTATCAAAGACAACATCCCTGGTCATCCCTACTGCCTCTGATCTGGCGGACTCACGAAACGCATGCTGCATTTGTAAATTAATGTCAGAGTTGGATCATGCCCCTGGCAATACGTAAATTAATAACAAAACTAAAATGTGGCCGCCTGGTTTGCTTAACATAAGGAAATTGAAAGGATTTATACTTGTACTTTTAGATACTTAGTATATTTACAACCAAATACTTTTAGACCTTTACTCAAGTAGTATTTTACTGTGTGACTTACTTTTACTTGAGTCATTTTCTATTAAGGCATCTTTACTTTTACTCAAGTATGACAATTGGGTACTTTTTCCAAAACTGACAAAATGACTAACCTTCTTGAATTCTTTGTATATTGGTTGTTATTAGGAGAAAATAAATCTAAAATCACCTGCCCAATGGAGTAACCACAAAGCAGGCTGAACTTGAGGTCATTTGCCCTGGGAAATAGGGCAACTCCTTAACCTAATTAACTTTACCTGCTACATTAAGTATACTAAACTGATATGAAAAAGTCGTAGCTGTATCGAAGTGGCATGCTTAAGGAACCTCAAACAAATCTGCTCTCAAATAATGTGACAGGAAATGTTCGTGTTAGCTGGGAGCACGGGACATTCTACAGAGGCTCAAACATGCAGACAGTCAGTCATGGTTGGTAAGTGGTTGTTACCGTTGGTACAGTCATGCAACATTACATAGGAAGGTGGGAAAGTGTCTCTTGTGAAAAGCTATTTTGGTTCTTATGTATGATATGTAATACCATTATAGCTAGATCTATATTCTCTAGAGTACAGTCACCTTTTATTAATTTCAATGTTGAGAGTTTCACCCAACTGTCCATTAATTGTCCCAACTGTAAACCCCCAAAATGTTTCAAAACGTATCTGTCACATGTGCAGAATACAACAGGTGTATACCTCACTGTGAAATACTTACAAGCCCTTAACAGCTTCTACCCCCAATCCATAAGACTGAACAATTACTCAAATGGCCACCCGGATTATTTACATTGATACACATTTAGGCCACTAGATTGCGGCAGTCTATGTGCAAAGTTTTAGAATGATCCAATGAACCATTGCATATCTGTTCAAAATGTATCAAGACTGCCCAAATGTGCCTAATTGGTTTTTAAATACATTTAAATTCATAATTATGCACTCTCCTCAAACAATTGCATTGTATTCTTTCACTGTAATAGCTACTGTAAATTGAACAATGCAGCTAGCTTAAATTGTTGTTAAACTTTATGCCTTAGCCTTTAGATATGTTTATGTCCTGGGATGTTTTGTTTAGTTACCTCACACTAATCACATTAGCCTACGTTAGCTCAACCGTCCCGCGCGGTGATGACGACACTGATCCCATAGATGTTAAGGAGCCTTTTGGTCCTAGACATGGCGATCCAGTAACGCTTGCCGTGTGGTAGCAGAGAGAACAGTATGACGGTTGACTGGAGTCTGAAAACTTTTGGGGCCTTCCTTTGACACCGCCTTGTATATAGGTCCTGGATGTCAGGAAGCTTGGCCCCACTGATGTACTGGGCTGTACACACTACCCTCTGTAGTGCCTTATGGTTGGAAGCCGAGCAGTTAACATACCAGGCGGTGATGCAACCGGTTAGGATGTTCTCGATGGTGCAGCTGTATAACTTGAGGATCTAGGGACCAGTGCCAAATATTTTCAGTCTCCTGAGGGGGAAAAGCTGTTGTGTCCTCTTCACAACTGCCTTGTTGTTTGGACCATGATAGCACCACTTCAGCCCTTTCAATGTTAATGGGGGGCCTGTTCGGCCCTCCTTTTCCTATAGTCCATGATCAGCTCCTTTTAGTCTTGCTCACATTGAGGGAGATGTCCTGGCACCACACTGCCAGGTCTCCGACCTCCTGTGTTGTTGCCTACCTTTACCACCCGGGGGCGGCCAGTCAGTAACTCCAGGATCCAGTCGTAGGGGGTGGTGTTAAGTCCCTGGGTCCATAGCTTAGTAATGAGCTCTGTGGGCACTATGGTGTTGAACGCTGAGCTGTAGTCAATTAACAGCATTCTCACATAAGTGCTCCTTTTGTCCAGGTGGGAAAGGGCAGTGTGGAGTGCGATTGAGACTGCGTCATCTGTGGATGTGTTGGGGCGGTATGCGAATTAAGTATTAGACTCGGTCAGGGAGAGGTTGTAAATGTCAGTGAAGACACTTGCCAGTTGGTCCGAGCATGCTTAGAGTACATGTCTTGGTAATACATCTGGCCCCGCAGCTTTGTGAATGTTGACCTGTTTAAAGGTCTGGCTCACATCAGCTATGGAGACCGTGATCACACAGTCGCCCAGAAGAGCTGGTGACCTCATACATGCTTCAGTGTTGCTTGCTTCGAGGCTAGCATAAAAGGCATTTACCTCCATCTGTAGGCTTGCATCACTGGGCAGCTCGCGGCTGGCTTTCCATTTGTAGTCCGTAATATTTTTCAAGCCCTGCCACATCAGATGAGCATCAGAGCCGGTGTAGTAGGATTCAAGCTTAATCCTGTATTGACGATTTGCCTGTTTGTCTGAGGACATAGCGGAATTTCTTATAAGCGTCTGGATTAGTGTCCCGCTCCTTGAAAGCGGCAGCTCTAGCCTTTAGCTTGGTGCGGATGTTGCCTGTAATCCATGGCTTCTGGTTGGGAAATGCACGTACGTTCACTTTGGGGACGAAGTCATCGATGCACTTATTGATGAAGCCAGTGACTGAGGCGGTATACTCAATTTCATTGGATGAATCCCAGAACACATTCCAGTCTGTGCTAGCAAAATAGACTGAGTCATCTGTCTACCTACCTCTTCGTTATCGTTCAGAGGACGTGCTGCTGTAAGTTATCTGGCAAACTTCCTTTCCACTCCCCCGCTGTCTTTCCAGAGCGTGCACTGATGATGTAACTATCAAATTGGTTTTCTCTTCTCTTCAGTCTCGTGCTGCATTCTGTTGTGTGAACCTTGGATACAGCCAGTATTGGTCAAAACGCGCATCACTCGTTCGCATACAGCCAGTAGTCATCCAAAGCCCCCCAAACTTCTCATCGGATCTACACGAATCACATAGGTCACCTATTTTGGATTCAAAATGGCAAATTTCATCAAAAGGTGGCTAGTTGGCATCCTTGTAACTAACATCAAAGTAGATCATAGAATTGTCCATTCAAAAGACATGTAAACAATGTATTAATTACTACATTTAGCTAACATTGGATAGTTAATCCAGAGATTATTATAGTCGCCTTGATTTGGCATTCGTAGTTAATGATCATTTATTTTTTGGGGGGTAAATACAGGCAAATATATTGTTTAGTCACCTTGTCCTAGCTAATTTTCCCCCAACATTGGACACCCCACCCCCTAACTTCAGACACACTAGCGGTTGGAGGATTAAATCACCTGTAGCTCAACATTTAAAACGTCTTGGAAAATACCAGTATGTTTTGCAACTAAAGACACCCTTCTAGCTAGCTGACCACCAATTTGTTGCAGTTTAAGTTACTTTTTTGAAAACTCTCAATTAAATTACACATTTTGTGGGACATGCTGTATATTGTAAAATTTGACTGCGCGACAGACCACACCAATTTATATCCAACTTTTTACCTAAATGATTCCCTCATGTTAGTAATAAACTGTTATCTACCTTCTCAAAACATAAGATTAATCTGTAAAACAAATGAGACATTATTTGGTTATGACACTGAAGATGTTGGTGAAAAACCATTTAAGAGTCTACAGGAGGGCACACCGGGCTACGCAATGAAAAGTTGACAGGCAAGTCTTTTTTTTTTACTGGAAGGCTAGCCAACTAGTCAAATATCTAGTAAACACTTCAGGTACGAGGATGGTGTTTTTTTTTAAACTAAATTATGTGGGTATTTATTTGTAATTGAGCAAAATAGTAAGGTGGCCAATAACTGGGGACAGTATGCTGACAATACAGGAGGTCATTTTTTGCTCAGTATTTCCACTGAAATGTCAAACATGCAAATTGCTAACCCGTTAGCTAACATTTCTACAACACCAATAATGACAAAACATTGATGGCTTGATCACAAGATAAGACAGAAGGTAATATTTCTTAAACACTGTTGAATATGTTGATAATAAGGGGTGCTACGCTAAAGATATTTACATAGTTATCAAAACTACACGCCAGGGTAAGCCTACACAAAACACAGCCCTTATTTTAAGTTCCTAAAATCCCCATATGGGAAAAACTAATGGTTGAAAAACGATTGGAACCATTTCCCTGTTTGACCGCTAGGTTTTATGGGTATTATGACTCATACTGTGGTACTCTATTAAGAGTATGGGTTAGCGAAAATGCTTTCCTAACCTGTTACGAAAAGTCACTTGTACCTAAGTGGCATGTTTTAGGGAGTCCCGAATTATTTAACATTGCACACACTCCAAAATAAAGCAGACTTGCCTACTTGAACTTGTTAACTATGAGCGAACCATATCAGTCTAACTACTCGTTACAGGTTTATAGCTAACTAACTCGTTAAAGTTAAATGGTAACTTAACTCACCTGGCTAGCATTATTTAGAAGCTAGCAAGTTAGCTAGCCAAACAAAGGTGCCACCTCACAGCATATTGAAAGTTAACTTGCTGCATAGGTAGCAAACTAAATGAATACATTTATCCCTGAAACAATATTCATCTACTCTCCATTTTATGCATTCAATAATTGAATACTTTCAAATTAACATTAGCTAGCAACAACCTTGTCTTCCTGGATCATCCAGTTTCCACTTGTTCATGTTGATTTGCTAACGCATTAGCAAGCTAGCTAATAACGAGTAGTTAGAAGAAAGTTCATCAACAAAGTGGGGTCCATAAAATAACTCACCGATATCCACGGTTAGTGGCACGGGGTGGGATCTTGTACACATGAACCTCTGGCTTTACACAGATCACTGACTCGTAACTATCGTCGTCTGCCAGTGCCATTTTGGCAAGTAAAAAACCTTCCAAACTTCTAACTGCTATAGGGGGAGAATGAACCCACTGCACTGTAACGTTTACAGCTCAAGAGCGCCTCTCTTGGAGAGGATGACTACTACAGTCACCTTCTCAATTCGTGCTTTTACACCTGCATTGCTTGCTGTTTGGGGTTTTAGGCTGGGTTTTTGTACAGCACTTTGAGATATCAGCTGATGTACGAAGGGCTATATAAATAAATTTGATTTGATTTTGATTTGATTTAAGGGGTTTATTGGCACGAGAAACACATGTTTACATTGCCAAAGCAAGTGAAATAAACAAACAATAAAACAATGCACTGTAAACATTACACTTACAAAAGAATAGACATTCCAAATGTCATTGCATGTATATATAAAAACACACGCATATCTTTGGTAGTATGGATGTCCGCAAACAAATGTTTATAGGTACATGCCGCCACCTACTGCATTGGCTGTATATCAGCCTACTATTCCGCAGGATGCAGTCATTACACTGTATGAAATAAAAATGCTCTACCTACTAACCCTGCACCCATTAACCTCACCACTATTCCACTACTTTGTTCCTATCTGATCCTACTACAGGCCAGCAGCCTGGGAGGACGGGACACTTTCGTTCAAAACATCTTGTAACTTCTGCAGCAAAATCTCATACACCCAAGTGCTTCTCTGCATTTGCCACCACATCTATCATCTGTGATTTACGTTCCATTCCTGAAGCTCAATTGACAACCATGGCCATGAATGCCAAAAAACAACCTTACTGAAACAGATGTTATTCCCATCACTCTCTATTGGCCTCGGCCTACTCACAGGGATCCTCTTAGGATCCCACTCCCTGGACCCATCTTCCTCTACTACTCTCTTCACTGCCTAAGCATACGACACCTTCTGTTCTACTCTGGTCCTGGCAACCTCAACCTGCCTTTATCTCACCCACCTCTGATCTCCAGCACCATGGTTACCTCTACAGTTTACACACACAACTTTTCCCACCGATACTACACATTCCTTTGTCTCATGTCCTCCTGCACACTTCTCACATCTATGAATCTCCCTCCTACACACTGCTGCCACATGAGCATAAGCTTGACACCTAAAATACCATCATGGATTCGGAACAAAAGCTCTCACGGGATAATTGACACATCCTAACTTTACTTTATCTGGTAAAGACTGCATCAAAACTCTGTGTTTCACAGCACCTGTTTCACCACACTCTTCACCGGGTCTGCGTTGCACCAAATGGCGGGGGTCACAGACACCAGGAATCTTCAACTTCAGTTGGTCCTTCTCAACACTTAATGCCTCTCCAGTTATCACTCCTTTCAACAGCGCCCTGCTCCGGAGAGGAAAGCAAATCACAGTTCTTGACCCCAGTCGCATGGTGTGGAGCGCCCGCTCTTTCTGGATGGCAGAAATGCTAAAAATCTACACGATTCTACATCGAGTCAGATGTCTTACTGCCTCCACCTTCCAATAAACTACACCTGATAACTGATACTCACATAATTGACATTGGGATTATGAAATGCTATACTCGGCTCTCAATGAAGGCTCCTCTCACCTGTAAGGTAAGGCAATGCTTCATGTCCTCTATGGTGACATGAGGAGCAAGCTTGTTCTGGGCCTGCAAAGCCATGAACTCCATCGGGGCTTTTTCTGCAGAACAGATCACAAGAAGTTCTCCATGAAGAAGAGGGAACTTACTGTCAAGGTATGACTCAGAGTTCTGGATAAAGCAGAAGTTTACGCAGGAGGAGGGTCCAGTCACGCAGTTACATGTTACACTTAGAGTGACAGCTGTCATGACAGTCCCGAAAACCTAATCTCCAGTAGTCAGGGCTTTTCTCAGGGCAGTGGGGCCACCAGCCACACTCAACAGGTGTGGCTGAGGTATCACAGTAAAAATTATATAACAATAAACAATATTCTAATAATTAACTTCTATAGCACTTTTCATAATAGAAATCTCAAAGTTTCTTAAGCAAAAAACAAACAAGCAATATATATATTTTGTTTGCAATCAAGTTTCATTTTGTTTATTCTCTTTCAAGGTTTACTATTTTACCTGTTGGGCATAATAAGATCATTCCCAGCACAGATCTATGCTCTTCAGGTATGTATTACTTTTAGAGCAAATGACCTGGAATAGAAACATGGGGATATAAGCAACAACAAAAAATGTATGCAGAAAGTAAGTAGAGCTGATGTTACCCCGCCCTTTCCCTCTATCGACATTTTATAGTAGTTAGCTTTATTCCTCCTTCGGGTAAATACTTTTAAAAACATTTTTACGTAAAAGCTAATATTGGTGGTTTTACTGCCACCTGCAGTGCTGGAGTCCTCAAATCAAAGTTTATTGGTCACATGCACAGGACAATTTATTTAACCAAACAAGTCAGTTAAGAACAAATTCTTATTTACAATGACTGCCTACCAGGCCAAACCCTCCCCTAACTCAGACGACGCTGAGGCAATTGTGCGCCGCACTGTGACTCCCCGTCACAGCCAGTTGTGATACAGTCTGGAATCGAACCCGGGTCTGTAGTGACACCTTGGGAGGCCTACAAAAGGGTGTAAACAGTACAGTGCAATGCTTACTTGCAATCTCTCCTCAACAGTGCAATAGATATTTATATAGTAAAACTAGAAATAATAAAAAGTAGTAAAATAAAAATAGTAATGTCCCGAACCAAATGTGTGTCTTTTAACAACTATTGTGGTGGCAGGTAGACTAGTGGTTAGAGTGTTGGGCCAGTAACCGAAAGGTTGCTCGATCGAGTCCCTGAGCTGACAAGGTAAAAATCTGTCGTTCTGCCCCTGAACAAGGCAGTTAACCCACTGTTCCTAGGCTGTCATTGAAAATAAGAATTTGTTCTTAACTGACATGCCTAGTCAAATAAAATAATGGTAATAAATGATTACCAATCCCACAAGGTATGACTCCAAACACCCAGAAAAGGCTACTCTCCTGGATGTTATCCTCACAAATAATCCTGATAGGTATCATTCTGGTGTTTTCTGTAATGACCTTAGTGATCACTGTTTTACAGCCTGTGATTGTAATGGCTGCTCAGTGAAACGACCTGTCCTGATTTATCATAGACTCTTGCTAAAACATTTTAATGAGCAAGCCTTCCTTCATGACCTGGACTCTGTAAATTGATATAGAATCAGCTTGATCCTCTCTGTCGAAGACGCTTGGAACTTCATTTTTTAAATAATTTCAGTGGTATTGTTAACAAATATGAAAATAAAGAAAAGGATCTGGCAGTTACTCCACGTCGAATTCCATTTGGCAACAGGTTCTGCACACGCACACTCTTGCTGACTGGCTCTCGTTCAGGCAAATGAGATATAAGTGCACTCAGGCTATCCGGAAGGCCAAAGTAAATTACTTTAAGGAGCAGTTCTCTCTACGTGGGTCTAACCCAAAGGTTATGGAAAACGGTTAAAGGTGGAGAATAAACCCTCCTCCTCATAGCTGCCCATGTCCCTTAATGTTGATGATATGGTTGCTAAGGAGCACATGGTTGAGCTGTTTAATCACCACTTCATTAAGTCAGGATTCCAATTTGACTCAGCCATGCCTCCTTGCCCATCCATCATTTCCTCATCTCCCACCCCTTCTAATACGACTAGTCCCGATGCTCTTCCTTCTTTTTCAATGTTTTCCCTGCAGGCAGTCACTGAGTCCGAGGTGCTAAAGGAACACCTTAAACCCCCAAAAACATCTGGGTCAGCTGGTTTAGAACCTTTCTTCTTTAAGGTTGCTGCCCCTATCATCGCCAAGCCTCTGACCTTTTTAACCTGTCTCTTCTCTCTGAGGAGGCTCCCATTGCTTGGAAGGCAGCCATGGTGCATCCTTTATTTAAGTGGGTGATCAACCTGATCCTAACTGTTATAGGCCTATTTCTATTTTGCCCTGTTTATCAAAAGTGTTGGAAAAACTTGTCAATAATCAACTGACTGGCTTTCTTGATGTCTATAGTATTCTCTCTGGTATGCAATCTGGTTTCCGCTCAGGTTATGGATGTGTCACGGCAACCTTAAAGGGCCTCAATGATATCACCATTGCCATTGATTCTAAGCAATGTTGTGCTGCTATTTTTGTTGACTTGGCAAAGCTTTTGATACGGTAGACCATTCCATTCTTGTGGGCCGGCTAAGGAGTTTTGGTGTCTCCGAGGGGTCTTTGGCCTGGTTTGCTAACTACCTCTCTCAAAGATTGCAGTGTATCAAATCAGAACATCTGTTGTCTCAGCCACTGCCTGTCACCAAGGGCGTATGCCACGTCTTGATCCTAGGCCCACACTCTTCTCAATTTACATCAACAACATAGCTAAGGCAGTAGGAAGCTGTCTCATCCATTTATATGCAGATGATAGTCTTATACTCAGCTGGCCCCTCCCTGGATTTTGTGTTAAAACGCTCTACAACAAAGCTTTCTTAGTGTCCAACAAGCTTTCTCTGCCCTTAACCTTGTTCTGAACACCTCCAAAACAAAGGTAATGTGGTTTGGTAAGAAGAATGCCCCTCTCCCCACAGGTGTGATTACTACCTGAGGGTTTAGAGCTTGAGGTAGTCACCTCATACAGGTACTTGGGAGTATGGCTAGACAGTACACTGTCCTTCTCTCAGCACATATCAAAGCTGCAGGCTAAGGTTTAATCTAGACTTGGTTTCCTCTATCTTAGGCCTCACTCCCCCCTGTCTGGGATGTCTACTGCAGCCCTCGTCCTCCACCCGTTCTGCCAGTCACATTCTGTTGGGGGTTCCCAAAGCACACACATCCCTGGGTCGCTCCTCTTTTCAGTTCGCTGCAACTGCAACTGGAGTGAGCTGCAACAAATTCTCAAGCTGGACAGTTTTATCTCACCCCATTCAAGGACTCAATCATGAACACTCTTGCTGACAGTTGTGGCTGCTTTGTGTGATGTGTTGTTGTCTCTACCTTCTTGACCTTTGTGCTGTTGGCTGTGCCCAATGATGTTTGTATCATGTTTTGTGCTGCTACCATGCTGTGTTGTTATGCGTTGCTGCCCTGCTATGTTGTCTTATGTAGTGTTGTGTTGTCTCATCCTATATTTATATTGTATTTATTCATGTTTATTAAATCCCAGGCCCTGTCCCCACTGGAGGCCTTTTGCCAGGCCGTCATTGTAAATAAGAATTTGTTCTTAACGGACTTGCCTAGTTAAATAAAGGTTGGATAAATACATATATCGTAATTGCTCCTCTTTCACCCCAGCTGCTAAACTAACCCTGATTCAGATGACCATCCTACCCATGCTAGATTACACAGACGTAATGTATAGTTCAGCAGGTAAGGGTGCTCTCGAGCGGTTAAATGTTCTTTACCATTCGGCCACCAATGCTCCTTATAGGACACATCACTGCACTCTGTAAACTAGTCATTTCTGTATACCCGTCACAAGACCCACTGGTTGATGCCATTTACAAACCGTAGGAAACCACATTTGAAGAAGACAATGCTCTTATCATTGGAGGAACGATCACAACCCATAGGAATCCCCACCCAGTTAACTTTAAAATGAAGCACTCAATATTCATGCTAAAACGAATTACCTCGCTCAAGGGCCGCTGCCATGCAAATGGCTACCTTTATTTTGAAGCACACTTAGCGCCATGTGATATCTGATCACATGACTACTAAGACAAGGAAGTGAAACATCTCTAAAAGTGTGATGATCGTTAGTGCGGGTGAGGTGAACATAAGCAGATGAGTACGTAAGAAGCTAGCTATGTGATAATTACAACCGTCGGTGTGGTGTGATTGCACATAAAAAAGGTATGCTGTGAAATACGGATGACAATCGCGTTGAAGACATCACAACACATTGTTTTGCAGGTCGAGAAAAACTTTGCCTGATTTCGCAGACCGTAATCACAGTTGTAGTCGTACCTCTGGTCGTAGGCTACCAACCTTAACTAAACAGAGACATTGTGCAATAAAGGTAAGTAATTTTTTACCTGTAGGCTATATTCGGTTCAACCATGTCAGCGAACTGGCCCGAGAGGATCTCCGCATTCTTGCGCAGCCCGTCCCAGTTCTTGTGCAGCACGACATCGGACATCTTCCTCGCTGAGGTCCTGCACGAGCTGCGAGATGACAGGGCCAGTGACCACATCAAGGTACATTTTTTCAGGGCACAATTATTGTATTGAAGCCTCCCGAGTCCCTTCATATGTATGTATCCACAGGAAGTTCCAGAGCATTTGCTATGGAGGATGACACTTTCATTATTAAAGTGTTTAAAAGTTCAACCATATTAAACTGCATTATGTCCTCTGTTCCGCCTGCCTCAGGTCCTGCTGTTGTCCCCACTACTTGAGCACCCTACTCTGCTGTGCCCCTCTGTCTTTGTGGGCGAGGAGACCGCCCTGGAGCTCATGTCTGTGTTTGCCCAGTGCTCCCCCAAATCCCTCCCGCTCCGCTGCCACCTTCTCCTGGCCCTCACCTCCGTGCTCCTCTGCTCCTGCTGTGTTAGTTCACACACCAGCGCCTCCCAAGACTTCCTGGACCTTCTCTTACAGATGGCCCAGGACACCAACGACGCACAGGCTGGGGCTGCATTACACCCATTGAGGACAACAGCCTGCGACTGCCTTAGGGAGCTAGAGGCTTGCCTCCCGGGCCTACTATCCCAACGCTTGGAGCTCCTGAGCAGCCTGAGGCAGCAGGAAAACTCCAGGCTTCACCAGGCCTACACGGGGCTCCATGCCCTGGCCCTGAGGAATGCTGTGTATCTGCTCACCCAGCAGAAAGGGGCTGGGGCTGGAGACCTGAAGACTGCACTGGGGAGCAACGAGGGGTTTGTGTGGGGGGAGGGTGCAGACTCCGCACAACCGAACTCTGAGTCACACTCAGACTTGGCCCTCTTCTCGCCCCTCACTCTGGGCACCATGGGAAAAGTTCCTTCCCTGCAGACGGGCCTAGACTGTAAAGAGCTGAGATCGCTACTCTCCTCCCTCTTAGAGGAGTCCTACCTGCTCACATCCCTATCCCAGGCTGCCCTGCTGCGACGGCTGGTGGAGGTGCTTGCCATGGTGCCCGCAGTCTCCCCAACGATATTCAGGGCACAGCTGCTGCGTCTATTGGGCACATGCAAGGTTAGTAGCAGTCTACTTGTCTAGGATGAGTTATGGAAGAAATAGCAGATTATCCACAGATCTAACCATGCTTGTGCTGTGGTAGAACATTATCAAACCTAGCTGTAAAATCTTAAGATTTGTGACCGAATTGTTTAATCTCTCTTGTTGTTGCAGGTGTGTCTTCTTCATACCACTCTGCTGATGAAGGCTGCTTTCACAGACAGCCTGTTCAGCGCAGAGGATGAAACCTTCCTTCTAAAGCGTCTCGTCGGCCTGTCCCAACACCCCCTACTGAGCACGCCTGAGAAGCTCTTCTACATGGACTGCATCCTGCACTTCCCAGAGAACCGACCTATCAGCAGTGGCGACGAGAGCCTGCCCGTGCTCTTGACCCCTCGGTTGGCCGCAGCCCTAGTGCCCACTGTGTTCAATGATAGTGTCAGCATGCTGGCTAGACTGAACCTACTCTCTCTGGTCTACCTGGAGGAAGGAGAAGAAGACAGGGAGGGACAGGGGGGGAGAGGCCTGGCCTACCTGTACGATCACCTAACCTCCCTTCTCCGTATTGTGGAGAACCAGGCCAGTAGGGAGATGGTGGTGACCTTCTTCAGGGCTTCCTTCCTCTTCCTCCTTCACTTCTGCCACGTGGAGCGCTACTCTGAGGACCTGTCTCAGAGGCTGTGTGACCTGTACCTTAGACGCACTCGGCTGGCCCCTCACCTCATCAACCTGGCTGACCGGACCCAGGACCGGCTGGAGTCAGGCTGGGCTGTGGCACTGCTTAGAGCCCTGCAAAGAACCATCACAGAGGCCCCGCTGTCCCAGCTCACCTTGCAAGACCTCCGCTGGCACCTCAGGATCCTGGCCCGCGTGGCAGAGGAAGGGGAAGTCCTCCAGAGGGCCACTCTCAACTTTCTGCTGTGCGTCATCACTTCCTCTTCATCCGCGCTGTGTGTGAGCGGGGACTGGCGTCTGGGGAACAGTGTGCTGGGGGTGTGTCGACGCCTGCTCCTGCACCCCAGCTTAGACTCCCTTCTCACACCGCTGGCTGATCTCCTACAGCACCTCACCTGCCATTATGGTGAAACAGACATCCAGGACCACGCCCGCTTGTACTACACCCTCCTCACCACTCTTTCCCAGGAGAAGCTGGCTGGGGTGTTAGCACAGAGGGGAACAGAAAGGGGGCGGCAGGCCAAAGTGCGCTCGCTGTCTGCCATCATGGGTGAGAACGAGGAACTGACCAGCGGTCTGACCGTGCACCAGACAGAGCGACCGCTGCTGATGCTAGTCAAACTGGACAAACATGAACCAGATGAATGCAGACCAGAGCATAAACCAGACAGTGAACCAGCCTGTGAGACTGAGAGTTCCCCAGGACAGGGTGGGATAGAGGACTACAGAGCCCAGTTCCAGAGTTCCAGCTTCGCCTCTGAAATCACCCTCCAATACCACCTCACACACACTGGAGTTCACGACCCCCATTTCGACAAGCTCTTCAGCATCCGCTTGCACTTTGATCTCACGGACGGCCACTATGAGGAAGTGAGTGACATCAGTGTGCCTTGCCTGTTCAGGACCAGGAAGCCCCCTACAGTGAGGCTGAGGCTGAAGCCCAAGCAGCCGTACCACACCACCCTGAGAGCTAGCGCCATCTTCACCACGGAGGACGGCCTCTCCTGGCACTCCCCGCTGGCAGACCTACATGTGGCCTTCCCTGAGGTGTTTCTGCCCCTCCTCACACCCCTAGGGTGGGCCAGGGAAAAGAAGCAGAGGGTGTTTGAGGGGATCTGGGGTGAAATATGCTCAGGGCAGTCTGAGGGGGATTTGACCAACACTGCAACTAGCCTGTTCTGTGATCAGTTGGAGGATTCGGCTGTGGGTGAGCTGGTGGAGAAGTACTTTCAGAGATATCTGGTCTCAGACTTGGATAAAGGCAGGTGTAAAGTGCTCTTCTTCCTCCCACCCCAGTCTCACGTGCTGCTGAAGGTTATCACAGAGGAGGATGCCGTCCAGGTTCATATTGCTACAGACAACTGGAAGCTTCTGCCTTATATTAACTCTTATCTAGAGGACATTACCAAAGAGATTCACAGCACACAGCAAGTCAATGGTGATGTCTGATTCTGAAAGTGGTGGGCTCCATAAAAGAGATGGCTTGTTTTTATGAAATAATGCCCTTTTAACACTTGTCTGATTTCAGTTCTTCCTTTTGTCTCTGCTTTTGAAATGTTGTGTGATACAGTTACTTATGACAATATGTTTTGAAGCTGCACTCAGTAAACGGATCATTTGAATCATGGATTTTTGAAAACATTTTAATTTAACTTGTAAATAAAGTCCATGTGTGACTGACTTCTGCTTGTTAACCTCATGCTTAACACAGAAACATTCCATAATATTTTATTACAGCTGTACAATCGTTTTGCAGGTCCCAAAAACAGAAGATGCATTCTCTCCCAATTACAGGACAGGTTGCCTGTTCCCCCATGAAAATAGAATTAAGACATGGACACAAATCTATTATTAGAGATGGTCATTTGAGTGATATAGCAGAACAAGAATTTTCCATTGTGTGAAAAGGAATATGCTTTAATTTAAGGAAGTAAATCAAATGCATTCCTTTGGTGCAAAACTGGAAAGTATTTTGAACCTTGAATTGGTTCCTAATGCTAATGTACATGGGGTATTTCCCATTTGGGCAGTTTGAAGACCATACTCAACTGTCTTTGACACAAAACAGTTCTGTATGACTAAAGTTTCACATTAAAACCCTAATGGGACCAGATTTACTGAGCTTGCCTAAAGGTTTGTGCCAGATGAATAAGAACTAAATAAATTGTGTTTTACAATACACATTTGCCTCCCCCAAGTTAGCTTATGTTTCTCAAGCTATTAAATCTGTCCCTGTATGTCCATTAAGACCATTTAATGCCACTCAATGTGGCCCCTTTAAGATGGTCCTGTTCCAGGTTGCAGCTCTACTTTGAGATGTTCTCAAAGTTGGGCTCTAAGCAAGGAGGCAGGGCTGTCTGCTGGCTCAGGATTTTGTCCATGATGGCGATTTCAGCGTCCTTCTTCGCCACGTCATCTATAGGGGTCCAGGACATGTCGTATTGAAGCTTGAACGCACCACAAGGCTTGTGAGGGCAGCCGGCACCCCAGTCCTTCAAATGAGAGATGGGTGAGGGGCCATTACGCAATTTCATAAAAGAAGCCAAAAAAGTGTAGTGGTGAGTCAGCTTTTCTGAAGAGGTAGTAGAAATTTTAGTGGACCTACACCAGTTATTGAGTAACCAGTAGAGTAAATATTAGCACCATCTTTTGCTAGAAGGGTTATGGCTTTGACAGACACCCAATGGGCCATTTCGTTCCTATATTCAAATTAAAGTGGGACTATGTTAATCTTCCTATATCCATTAAATGTTCTGTGTGTGCTACTGTGCTTACACAACCATGCTGTGGCCAATGCGTGTGCACACAAAGACCCAAGTGGTCAGTCAGCACCACCTCTAACCGGCTAAAGAGAACATTATCAACTCCCTTCAGGGTCACATGCAGACTGCGCATCTAAATGTCCCAACTCATATCATTATGCACCACATGGTGGTAGACGTTCTGTAACAGTTACTCAGTCTTTCAGCTGCTGTATGTGCTGGGGGCTTTCCCGGGTGATTGACATTTTAGAAGTGTTGCAGATGGAAATGTGACGTGATCTTTAGGAGTAGAGTAATATCTGAACGCTCCAAAGTATTGTGCCCTGCTGAAAGCCACCCAGGTGTGATGTACTTACCTGAGGCGAGAGGATAGAGAAGTATTTCTGTCCGGAGGGCCGCTCGTACAGGTAATACATGTTCCCTGGCTTCTTGACTACATTACATGCAGCGTGGTGCAGCTCAGCGTCCTTCCTGGCATCCTCTAAAACCTGAACAAAAACATTCAGATCAAACCAACTGGCATCATCACTAATGCTACTTAATTCTTTCCCTATATGAATTACATAGATTGGTTACATAAACTCAAATATAAGCCATCACCTTTCTGGCTTGTTCCTGCAGGTATCTAATTTGATCAGCAATGACTGTCAATCTGTTGCAGGCGTTGGCTCTGACAAAGTCATCTCCCTAGGAACCAAACAAGGTTAATCTCAAACAGAATGTCTTCATCATTATGATACATTCTTTATGGGGCCACGTCAAACCAAAGTTAAGGTTCAGAATAGCTCAGTTGGCAGAGGAATGGTACTGGCAACACCAGGGGTTTGTACAGTGCCTTGCAAAAGTATTCATCCACCTTGGCGTTTTTCCTGGTTTGTTGCATTACAACCTGTAATTTAAATAGATTTTTATGTGGATTTCATGTAATGGACACACAAAATAGTCCAAATTGGTGATGTGAAAAAATGAACGTGTTTTTTTAAAGTCATAGGTATTCACCCCCTTTGCTATGAAGCCCCTAAATAAGATCTGGTGCAACCAATTACCTTCAGAAGTCACATAATTAGTTAAATAAAGTCCACCTGTGTGCAATCTAAGTGTCATATGATCTGTCACATGATCTCAGTGATCTATATATACACATACACACCTGTTCTGAAAGGCCCCAGAGTCTGCAACACCACCAAGCTAGCAGTACCATGAAGACCAAGGAGCTCTCCAAACAGGTCAGGGACAAAGTTGTGGATAAGTACAGATCAGGGATGGGTTCTAAAAAAATAATCTGAAACTTCAGCTGTCCACCAAAACTCACAGCCCAGGCAAGGAGGGCATTAATCAGAGGAAACAAAGAGACCAAAGACAACTCTGAAGGAGCTGCAAAGCTCCACCTCAGAGATTTGACTCTCCATAGGACCATTAAGTCGTACACTCCACAGAGCTGGGCTTTACTTAAGTGGCCAGAAAAAAAAGCCATTGCTTAAAGAAAAAAATAAAGCAAACATATGGAGCCCAATAAGCAAAACGTTTGTTCGCCAAAGGGCATGTGGGAGACTCCCCAAACATATGGAAGAAGGTACTCTGGTCAGATAAGACTACACTTGAGCTTTTTGGCCATCAAGGAAAACTCAAGTCTGGCGCAAACCCAACACCTCATCACACGAGAAGATCATACTAACAGTGAAGCATGGTGGTGGCAGCATCATGCTGTGGGGATGTTTTTCCATCAGCACGGACTGGGAAACTGGTCAGAATTGAAGGAATGATGGCTGGTGCTAAATACAGAGAAATTCTTGAGGAGCACCTGTTTCAGTCTTCCAGAGATTTGAGACTGGGACGGCGGTTCACCTTCCAGCAGGACAATGACCCTAAGCATACTGCTGAAGCAGCACTTAAGTGGTTTAAGGGGAAACATTTAAATGTTTTGTAATGGCCTAGTCAAAGCCCAGACCTCAATCCAATTGAGAATCTGTGGTATGACTTAAAGATTGCTGTACACCAGCGGAACCCATCCAACTTGGAGTTGGAGCAGTTTTGCCTCGAAGAATGGGCAAAAATCCCAGTGGCTAGATGTGCCAAGCTTAGAGACATACCCCAAGAGACTTGCAGCTGTAAATACTGCAGAAGTTGGCTCTACAAAGTATTGACTTTGGGGGGGGGGGGGGGGGGTGTATGCACGCTCAAGTTCTGTTGGTCTTATTTATTGTTTCACCAAAAATATTTTGCATCTTCAAAGTGGTAGGCGTGTTGTGTAAACGAAATGATACAACCCCCCCGCAAAAAAATATATATTTTAAGGCAACAAAATAGGAAAAATGCCAAGGGGGGTGAATACCGTCACAAGCTACTGTACATGAGTCTGCTTACTATGATCATCCTTATTATTCCATTAGGATCATTGCAATGCCATTCATTTAATTACCCTCTGTACTTGTGTTGCCAGAGCAACCAGATCCATGGGGTCTCCCACCCTGTTGGTCTGGTAGGAGCTGACTAGTTCCAGTCCATTGGGGTTGCTGCTGCTCTCCACCAACTGCACTGCAAACACACAGGGACACTTGAAACTTGCATAACACAAACACAAAGGAAAGGTGACAAAGCTAGACATTTTTGTGAAGCGTTCTGCTAGTCTACATGGATTTACTGATTGCAACACCCATTTACGTAGGCCTGTAGTCTTAAATGTCTGGCCTCCTCTCCCCAAATAATCTCAGCCAGACTGACTATAATACATAACCGGCTCTCGTGGTTTGAGTGACTTGTGCCTTGCTTCCTGACCTGCAAGCAAACACTTTCTGTTCACGTTTAGCAAAAGCCAGCTGCTAAAACGTAGGCAAAATTGCTGACACCGAATGAGGTGTATGACGGTGGAATATCCTATTGTGAAACTGTAATGTAAAAAAAGTTAGTGTTAAATAAAAATTCCCTTTGAATGTGACCAGCTAGAGTAACGTTAGAACGAATAGTCGAGCTAAAAGCCTACTAGAGTTCTAAACTACAACAATGAATCAAATTATACTTAAGTTCACACCTTATACAGGACATTGATTGAGAACAATTAAAAACAGTTATCAATGCTAAACAGCAGGAAGTCTTACCTGTGGTTGTTTTGTCTGGTTGATTCGGGAGGCTAACTGTCCTGTCCATTTTCTTTACTGTATCTAATTTGGTGTACAATGTAGCAAAATGCTCTCAGAAATAACCAGTTGCAACTGGAGCTCAGTAATAGGTTTTGTAACCGCTGTGCTGTGTGAAAGTTTGACTGGCCAGCAGGGGGTTGTTTTAAGGTCTTGCGTCTCCACCTACCTACAATAGTAGGCCATTTAGTTGCCAGTCTGAATATGATTGCAAAACGTTATTTCAGTATAATTGTTGAACAATTATAATAATAACAATACTTGAAATATCATATTAAACGCTAGATATAATTAATTGCCATGCTGGCGGATGTTTATTGTCATTATTGAGTGAAAGGGAGACTTTTATTGTAGGGCTTAGAACACAGGGGAAGGTGTAACTTGTGTAACACAATTGTTACATACATACGCTATTTTGGAAGGAACGTGGAGAAAGATCTTATGCAATTCAATTGCTGTGAAATATATAATGTGTGAGACCGACATCCTGCAAAGTAAACAACCAATAAAAATACAGAATGAAGACCTGACATGAGTGTGGTCAAGACTCATGACTGAGACTGGTTTGGGGAACGTGGACTGTTCCCAGACAGGAACAAAATATTTGCTGTTTATAACTGCAGAGTGCATGCTCTTCTCTCCTAGGTTTCAATGCACATGTAGTAGAAATCTACTTTAAAATGGAAATGTCAAATATTAGGGATGGTACATTCTGACAGGCCTAATTTCTCAGCCTATTGCAAGAAGGCTACATCTAGCCTAACTGAACATATAGGCCTATTAGTCATTTGAGACAATAGGTCTATAGGCTATAAGGGAGCTTTGGCTCTTGACGAGGTTGTGCTAGTTTTTGTTATTTTTCCTTCAAAAAAAGTTTTATATGGCTATACAGACGAGTATGGCACAATATGGGTGTCACCTTATCAACAAATTCAAAACATTCCAAATGATTTAAACCCATAGGTGTATTGTGACAGATTCTGGTCCAGGTCATGGACACCAACATTTATTTTGGTTGTGGGTAATAACAAGTGTCGAAAGTCTAGGTGAGGTCAGTCACACTGCACAAAAATAGATGGGAGCTGTTGTCGAACCAGCTGTGGGACGACTTTTTCTTGAGCAGATGGTCTGGCCGGAACATAATTATATGAGGGGCCTGCCATATACACATTCACAGTTGTATATGCTCCTCTGGTTGCTTCAGCTTTGTGAAAAGACAATATTTTATTTAACTTGGCAAGTCAGTTAAGGACAAATTCTTATTTACAGGGGCAGAATGACAGATTTCTGGGGGGTTGAGGATTGACCTTATGTCCTCCATCACTTGTTGTAAGGACTTGCAATTATAAATGTCCAGACATGATTTACAGGTTGAGTATCACATTTATTTTCATGTGGAATATATTACCTCAATGTGTTTGTATACCTTTTCATACCTTTATTGAAGTTGTATTGTCAATTTGGTAATTGGTAGGGTTTGTGATGCATTATGGGTATTGCTACAAGAATCTTGTCATTGCTTTGTTTGTTAGACGAGATGAGACAGATGAACAGGCAATTATTGAGTCTGGGTTTTCATTTGAGTTTATTAGGCCTACTTTTGTTAATTGTCGTTGTCACGCCCTGACCTTAGAGAGCCGTTTTATTTCTCTATTTGGTTAGGTCAGGCTGTGATGTGGGGTGGGCATTCTATGTTTTGTATTTCTGTGTGTTTGGCCGAGTGTGGTTCCCAATCAGAGGCAGCTGTCTATCGTTGTCTCTGATTGGGAATCATACTTAGGCAGCCTGTTTTTCCACCTTAGTTGTGGGTAGTTGTCTTTGTTAGTGGCCTGTATAGCCCTAGTAAGCTTCACGGTCGTTTTTATTGTTTCTAGTTTTGTTGGTGACATTTAAAATAAAGAGAAATGTACGCTCACTGCGCTGCACCTTGGTCCGGTCATTTCCCTGACGATGTTCGTGACAGAACTACCCACCACAAACGGACCAAGCGGCATGGCCGGGAGGAACAGCGTTTTCTGGAGGAATGGACATGGGAGGAGATCTTGGAAGGCAAGGGACCCTGGGAAAAGGCTGGAGAGTATCGGTCTCCAGTCCGGAGCCTCCGGCGACGGTCCCCAGTCCGGGGCCGGCGGCGAGGGTCCCCAGTCCGGAGCCTCCATCGATGGTCGAAGCCTCCGGTGAGGGTCCCCAGTCCGGGGTCGGCGACGAGGATCCCCTCACCAGAGGTGCCACCAAAGTGGGGGAGGCCAGGGGTGGAGCAGGGTCTGCGTCCCGCACCGGAGCCGCCACCGAAGTAGATGCCCATCCGGCCCCTCCCCTATAGGTTTAGGTCCGCACCTTTGGGGGGGGTTACTGTCACGCCCTGACCTAAGAGAGACGTTTTATTTCTCTATTTGGTTCGGTCAGGGTGTGATGTGGGGGGGGCATTCTATGTTTTGTATTTCTGTGTGGCCGAGTGTGGTTCCCAATCAGAGAAAGCTGTCCAACGTTGTCTCTGATTGGGAATCATACTTAGGCAGGCTGTTTTTCCACCTTAGTTGTGGGTAATTGTCTTTGTTAGTGGCCTGTATAGCCCTAGTAAGCTTCACGTTCGTTTTTGTTGTTTCTTGTTTTGTTGGCAACATTTAAAATAAAGAGAAATGTACGCTCACCACGCTGCACCTTGGTCCGGTCATTTCCCTGATGACGTTTGTGACAGTCGTTTGTTTGTTTGTTTATGTAAAGGACTGTACAGTCACCGGCTAAATTAATTATTCACCTGCAAATAAGAAGCCCAACTTTGTCAAGAAAAAAAGACATCCTCTTATGCCTCCTCACTGTTCCAACCCAACTGCATGGTCAACCTCACAGGGAGGGTTACAGGTACAATATTCATGTCAATTTACAGTTTATACCACACGTATCTGTAGACTGACACAAATAAAAAATATAAAAAGCCAGAGAATTTATCATATTGATCACACAGGACTTTGTAATAATACAATTGTTACGTCAAGAAAAGTGAAACAAAAAGAGGTGGGCCTACAGAAAACATTCATACCCCTTGACTTATTCCACATTTTGTGTTACAGCCTGAATTCAAAATGTACATACATTACCCATAATGATAAAGTGAAAAACATGTTTTTAGAAATGTTTGCAAATTAATTTTCACACCCTGAGTCAATACTATTTAGAAACACCTTTGGCCGCAATTACAGCTTTGAGTCGTCTTGGGTATATCTATCAGCTTTGCACTGATTTGGGGATTTTCTCCCATTCTTCCCTGCAGATTTTCTCAAGCTCTGTTAAATTAGATGGGGAGTGGCAGTGAAATCTTTCCACAGATTTTCAATTGGATTCAAGACTGGACTTTGGCTGGGCCACTCAAGAACTTTCACATTCTTGTTCCCAAGCCATTCCAGTGTTGCTTTGGCTGTATGCTTGCAGTCATTGTCCTGTTGGAAGTCAAATCTTCAACCCACTATAAGGTCGTTTGCACTCTGAAGTAGATTCTCATTAAGGATTTGCCTGTATTTGCCTGTATTTGGCTCCATTCATTGTTCCCTCTATCCTTACCAGTCTCCCAGTCCCTGCTGCTAAAAAGCATCCACATAGCATGATGATGCCACCATCATGCTTCACGGTAGGGATGGTGGTAGACCGGTGATGAGCTGTGCCTGGTTTCTCCAGACACAGCGCTTTGCATTCAGGCCAAAGAGTTCCATTTTTTGTCTCATCAGACCACAGAATACTTTGCCTTATGCTCTGTCTTTCAAGTGCCTTTTTGAAAACTCAAGGAACTTCTGAGGAAAGGTTCTTTGCTCAGACTGTGCTGTCTTCTGGAGTAATAAAGGCCTAGTTCACTAATACTGTTGGAAAAAAACACAACGACTGGAGCAGTGGTGTGAAAAGTACTCAATATACTGTACTTTTAAATTAATAGAAAATGACTCAAGTAAAGGTAAAAATCCCCCAGTAAAATACTACTTGAGTAAAAGTCTAAAAGTATTTTGTTTTAAATGTACTTAAGTACAAAACAAACGTTTTTTTTAAACAAAAAAGTATTCAACTATCATACTTGAGTAAAAGTAAATGCTTTACATCAAATTCCTTATATTCAGCAAAACCAGACGGCACAATGTTCATTATTTTTGGGCTGGGGCACAGTCCAACACTCCAAAATAATTTAGAAATGTAGTATTTGTGTTTAGTGAATCCGACAGATCATAGGCAGTAGGAATGACAATGCGTTATATTGATAGGTGCATGAATTGGACAATAATTCTGTCCTGCTTGAGCATGAAATATAACATGTACTTTTTGGTGTCAAGGAAAATGTATGGAAGTAAAAAGTACATATTTTCTTTAGGAATGTAGTGGAGTAAAATTAGACAGAAATATAAATAGTAAAGAATAGATACCCCCAAAAAACTACTTAAGTAGCAGTTTAAATTAATTTTACGTATGATATTACAGACCAGTATAATAAAGGCCTGGTTCACAAAATGAGGCAAATATATATATATATATATATATATATATATATATATATATATATATTGTGGTATCCCAGGAGGTCTACCCCAGGGGGTGGTAATCGAGGGGAGGTATGTGATGCGACGTTGGCTCCCTCTGCTGGGAGTACACGAGCTGGGCACCCTGACATGGATAGCTCCAAGTGGAGGTAATTAGGGGAAAGTGCCAACCAGCCGGGGAGGCCACATAAAAGGAGCACTGTGGCACATAGTGAGAGAGAACCCGGGAGAGACTGACACAGAGCCAAAGCTGAGAAGAAGGACCGAGCCAAACCTACTTGATTTTCTTTGTTATGTCTATTTTATGGCCTACTAAAGTTGTGTTTGCGGACTAAAACCTCCCTGTCTCTGTGTTAATCTCTGCACGCTCAACCCAACATCCCACGGTTTACCACATATGGTGGAGAATGCTGGCAACTCAGCAGCTTTGGGTGCCATGGGGTCGAGAATACGGAGATTACAAGGAGGAGCTGGTGGCTCAGTTTATCCTAAGCCAGCAGAAGCAACAGGCTCTCCAGGAGCACTGGAGGAGCAGCACCAACAAAACCAGACTGGTATTAGAGATTGCCCAGTTGAAGGTTGGGATGGCTCAGGAGTCTGACCCGAATCAGTTCCTGGCTAAGGGAGGAAGATGACGTGGAGACGTATTTGTGCACTTTCGAGAGGACTGCTCAGAGGGAAGGATTGCCCAAGCCCAAGTGGGCCAGCCTGTTGGCACCCTACCTCTCCGGGAAGTCCCAGAAGGCCTACTTTGACTTAAATGCTGACCAGACCATGAATTATGAAGGACTCAAATGTGAGATCCTGAGCCGTTATGGATTCAGCCTCGCGTGCCATGCACAACTGGTCCACGACGGGGCCTTTTACCCCACCCTTTCCCCCGTGCTCAGATGAGCGACCTGGTGCGCCTGGCCAAGGGCTGGCTACTGACGGAAGTACCGTCCCTCCCGATGATCGACAAGCTCGTCCTGGATCGATACCTTCGGGCCCTGCCATACGAGATGAAGAAGACGTTGAGCATGCAGAACCCCCAGAGCCCTGAAGAATGGCTGACTGCTGTGGAAACTCACCAGAACACCCTGGACCTGCTGAGAGGGGCCCGGGCGGAGAGAGGGGATGGGGCGAGGGGAACGAACAACACAAAGAGAGGCGAGGGGCTGAAGGGGGCCCGGACGGAACCAGCTGAGGCCGTGAAGCAGGAAGGTGACCCAAACTGACTATGTCGACCGCTGCTGGCCCTATATCAGAGACGCTGCTATGAGTGCAGTGAGCCGGGACACCTTGCACGGAATTGTCCCGGCTGGAAGGGGGTCATGCCCTGCGCATCCCCCAGCTCCGGGGTAACCCGGATGGTAAGTTGTCACCTCCTGTTGGGCGCACACCGCTTGGGTAGGGCGAGTTACGTCAGCACGTTGGACCTGACGAAGGGGTACTGGCAGGTGCCGTTGGCAGCGGCCTCCCGGGAGAAGACGGCCTTTTCCACCCCGAGGGTGGGGCTATACCGCTACCGGGTTCTTCCTTTCTGGCTCCACGGGGCACCAGTGACCTTTCAGCGACTCATGGACCGTGTCTTACGGCTGCACAGTGAGTACACAGCTGCTTATTTGGATGACAATATTGTGCACAGTGACAGTTGGGAGTCCCATCTTTGTAGGTTACAGGCAGTGATGGATGCGCTAAGGGATGCAGGTCTGACCGTGAACCCCCATAAGTGCAAGCTGGGCTACGCCAAGGTGGAGTACCTGGGCTATCAGATAGGGATGGGAAATATGATGCCCCAAGAAAAAAATCGCTACCCTTAGGGAATTGCCGGTCCCCCGAACCAAGAAGCAGGTGAAGTCATTCCTGGGGTTAGCAGGCTACTACAGTCGATTTGTACCTAACTTTGCCACAATAACTTTTCCCCTCACAGACTTAACGAAGGCACGACTACCCCAGATGGACGAAGGACACAGAGGCGGCGTTCCAGGCCCTGAAGGATGCACCATGTTCGCACTTGGTACTTGTCACCCCGGACTTAAAAAAAAAACTCCTGGTCCAGACAGGCGCGGGGGGGGGGGTTAACTTGACCCAGGTAATTTTTACTAGGATTAAATGTCAGGAATGGTGAAAAACGGACTTTAAATGTACTTGGCTAAGGTGTATGTAAACCTCTGACTTCAACTGTAAACTGTTTGTGTATATACAGTGGGGCAAAAAAGGATTTAGTCAGCCACCAATTGTGGAAATTCTCCCACTTAAAAAGATGAGAGAGGCCTGTAATTTTCATCATAGGTACACTTCAACTATGATAGACAAAATGAGAAAAAAAATCCAGAAAATCACATTGTAGGATTTTGTATGAATTTATTTGCAAATTATGGTAGAAAATAAGCATTTGGTCAATAACAAAAGTTTATCTCAATACTTTGTTATATGCCCTTTGTTGGCAATGACAGAGATCAAATGTTTTCTGTAAGTCTTCACAAGGTTTTCACACGGACTTTCAACTCCCTCCAAAGATTTTCTATGGGGTTGAGATCTGGAGACTGGCTAGGCCACTCCAGGACCTTGAAATGCTTCTTACGAAGCAACTCCTTTGTTGCCCGGGCGGTGTGTTTGGGATCATTGTCATGCTGAAAGACCCAGCCACGTTTCATATTCAATGCCCTTGCTGATGGAAGGAGGTTTTCACTCAAAATCTCACGATACATGGCCCCATTCATTCTTTCCTTTACATGGATCAGTCGTCTTGGTCCCTTTACAGAAAAACAGCCCCAAAGCATGATGTTTCCACCCCCATGCTTCACAGTAGGTATGGTGTTCTTTGGATGCAACTCAGCATTCTTTGTTTTTACCAAAAAGTTATATTTTGGTTTCATCTGACCATATGACATTCTCCCAATCTTCTTCTGGATCATCCAAATGCTCTCTAGCAAACTTCAGACGGGTCTGGACATGTACTGGCTTAAGCAGGGTGACACGTCTGGCACTGCAGGATTTGAGTCCCTGGCGGCGTAGTGTGTTACTGATGGTATGCTTTGTTACTTTGGTCCCAGCTCTCTGCAGGTCATTCACTAGGTCCCCCCATGTGGTTCTGGGATTTTTGCTCACCGTTCTTGTGATCATTTTGACCCCACAGGGTGAGATCTTGCGTGGAGCCCCAGATCGAGGGAGATTATCAATGGTCTTGTATGTCTTCCATTTCCTAATAATTGCTCCCACAGTTGATTTCTTCAAACCAAGCTGCTTACCTATTGCAGATTCAGTCTTCCCAGCCTGGTGCAGGTCTACAATTTTGCTTCTGGTGTCCTTTGATAGCTCTTTGGTCTTGGCCATAGTGGAGTTTGGAGTGCGACTGTTTGAGGTTGTGGACAGGTGTCTTTTATACTGATAACAAGTTCACACAGGTGCCATTAATACAGGTAATGAGTGGAGGACAGAGGAGTTACAGGTCTGTGAGAGCCAGAAATCTTGTTTGTTTGTAGGTGACCAAATACTTATTTTCCACCATAATTTGCAAATAAATTCATAAAAAAATCCTACAATGTGATTTTCTGGATTTTTTCCCCTAATTTTGTCTGTCATATTTGAAGTGTACCTATGATGAAAATTACAGGCCTCTCTCATATTTTTAAGTGGTAGAAGTTGCACAATTGGTGGCTGACTACTCTACTTTTTTACCCCACTGCATATATATTTTAATTATTATATTTTTGGAATTATCAGGGGGTGCTGCAGCACCCTCAGCACCCTTTCTTCCTGCGGCTATGTCCACTGGTGGGAGAGAGTGGGATGTATGCCACCTAAGAGCCAACATTTTTTTTGTGGCAGTGCTGTCTGCCAGCAGTAATCATCTCTGATTGATTGAGAGATTCAAGGAGAGGTCATCAATACATCGTAGATGTAACACATTGAATATTTACATTTATGCACTTCGAATAAAAAAACAACAACTTTGTTCCAGATACATTTAATTGTGGGGCACTCCTACATCATATGAAGGATTTAGGGGACACAGTGAACAGCTAGGAGTTGGGGCCAATTACATTGTAAAACTATTGTTGGGTTTTATATACAGTCTGTGAACACATTTAAAAGTTAATGGTTCGGATTACCAAGGTCATCTTTTTCCATATTCTGTTGCAGTTAAAGGGTTATTCAGATTCACTTACATCTGTGGACCATATTTTCTTCATGGCTAGCTTTTAAAATGGGCTTTTCAAAATGTGTTTATATATTATAGAGATCCGTTTCGGGAGCCAAGATAATTTATTTATAAATCCCATCATTGGATGCTTCTGTAGTTGGATTTCCCAAGGGAAACAACAGGCCAGCATAGCTGACATCAATTGTAAATATAGAAAAAAAGAATTTCCTTGGTAATATGTGTTTGGCTTTCAAAACTTGGAATCTATTCAATACATTACTGTCCATGATATCGGCAAATGTATGGATTCCACGTTTGGACCATTGGTGAGATTCAAAAGGCCTTCCTCCAGAACAGAAGTCATTACTGTGAATAATGGAGTATGAGCATGCCATTTTGATTCCCTGTTACAATGTTTTTAAATGTTTCACCAAATATAAAATGGTACGAGCAATAATAGGACCGAAGAGTAGTTTACATTGTTTAAAGGCAGTGTTGTGTTTGAGACCACCTAAAACGAGGCCGATCCAAGACCGGAGCAAATTGAGTCTGAGTCAAGAACAAGACCGGAGGGATGGATGAGACCGAGTACAGACCGAGACCGGGAGGCGGACAAGGGGTCTGAGACTGAGTCAAGACCAAGACCAGAAAAATGCAAGTCCATTTCAAGACCATGATTGTAATTTTGTCAAATCACCACCAAAATAATGTTCAAAATGTCCAGTATATCTGTGTTCATATTTCAGAACAACATATGGATTCTTTAGACATTCCGAAAAATAATTTTTTCCCTCAAGATGTTCTGATTGAATCTATTCAGTTTTTGTTGGAAAGGAACGGGTTAACACGGAAGAGAAAAAAAGTTCCAATTAGGATTTATCTTTCCTATCTTTCCTATCTAACTAAGTCAACCATCAAAAGCTAGATAAAGGCATCTGCCATTCAACTTTATTAGGGCAAACATTTTGGAGTGACAATGGAATCAACCAATCACATTTTGACTTAATGGTTGGGCCCTTAATGGAGGATTCTATAGCATTATAGAATGGGAAAGCGGAATAGACACTGCAGTAAATAAAACCAAATAAAAACCTCTGTCTTGTTCAAGACTGGAGTCTACACAGACCGATGTGCTATAGCCAATCAGAGCAACAGTAGTTCTTTATACAAACAAGCAATTTACCACACGGGCCTGCCATCATTCACTTTGAACTGGACTGAGTGTTTACAGGCAGTTGCCTGTCACGGGTTACTTTGTGTGCTAAACGTGAAATGTTTTTTTTGCAATGGGAAGTAATAGTTCTACCGATGTCATTCTACTGTGAGCTATCAGCATGTTAAATGTGCAACCAGAGGCAAAACAAAATCTGGACCACGTTTACTCCACACACAGAGACTCATACAAAGCTCTCCCTCGCCCTCCATTTGGCAAATCTGACCATAATTCTATCCTCCTGATTCCTGATTAAAGCTAAAATTAAAGCAGGAAGCACCAGTGACTAGATCCATAAAAAAGTGGTCAGATGAAGCAGATGCTAAGCTACAGGACTGTTTTGCTAGCACAGATTGGAATATGTTCCGGGATTCCTCCGATGGCTTTGAGGAGTACATCACATCAATCATTGGCTTCATCAATAAGTGCATCGATGACGTTGTCCCCACAGTGACCGTAGCTCAACCAGAATCCATGGATTACAGGCAACATCCGCACTATGCTAAAGGCTAGAGTTGCCAGTTTCAAGAAGCAGGACTCTAACCAAGAAGCTTATAAGAAATCCCGCTATGCCCTCCAACGAACCATCAAACAGGCAAAGCATCAATACAGGATCGAATCGTACAACACTGGCTCTGACGCACAGCTTGCAAACCATTAGACTACAAAGGGAAGCACAGCTGAGAGCTGCCCAGTGGCACGAGCCTACCAGACGAGCTAAACTACTTCTATGCTCACTTCGAGACAAATAACACTGAAACATGCATGAGAGCACCAGCTGTTCCGGAAGACTGTGTGATCACACTCTCCGCAGCCGATGTGAGTAAGTCCTTTAAAACTTCTTACGGCTGAAATCCTGTTAATGGGATCGATTTGACAACAGCCAGTGAAAGTGCAGGGCACCAAATTCAAACAACAGAATTTTAATTCCTCAAACATACAAGTATTATACACAATTTTAAAAATAAACCTGTTGTTAATCCCACCACAGTGTTCGAATTTGTAAGGGTTTTCCTGTGGTGAAGGAGAAGCGGACCAAAATGCACCGTGGTGGTTATTCATGTTCTTTAATTTATAAAGAAACCACACATGAGATAACTAACAAAAACAACAAACGTGAGAAAACCTAAAACAGTCCCATCTGGTGCAAACACAAAGACAGGAACAATCACCCACAAACACACAGTGAAACCCAGGCTACCTAAGTATGATTCTCAATCAGAGACAACTAATGACACCTGCCTCTGATTGAGAACCATACTAGGCCGAAACATAGAAATACCCCAAAACATAGAAAAACAAACATAGACTGCCCACCCAACTCACGCCCTGACCATACTAAATAAATACAAAACAAAGGAAATAAAGGTCAGAACGTGACAGTTCCCCCTCCCCCAAAGGTGCGGACTCCGGCCGCAAAACCTTAACCTATAGGGGAGGGTCTGGGTGGGCGTCTGTCCGCGGTGGTGGCTCTGGCGCGGGACGCGGACCCCACTTCACCATTGTCTTAGTCCGCTTTATTGTCCGCCTCCGTGGCTTTCTAACCATGGCCACCCTTCTCAATGACCCCACTGGACAGAGGGGCAGCTCGGGACAGAGGGGCAGCTCGGGACAGAGGGGCGGCAGCTCTGGACAGAGGGGCAGAAGCTCTGGACAGAGGGGCAGAAGCTCGGGACAGAGGGGCAGAAGCTCTGGACAGAGGGGCAGAAGCTCGGGACAGAGGGGCAGCTCGGGACAGAGGGGCAGGGGCTCTGGCGGCTCTGGGCTGATCGGCTCTGGCGCCTCAGACTCCGGCAGCAGCGCCGGACAGGCGGGAGACTCCGGCAGCAGCGCCGGACAGGCGGGAGACTCCGGCAGCAGCGCCGGACAGGCGGGAGACTCCGGCAGCAGCGCCGGACAGGCGGGAGACGCCGGACAGGCGGGAGACTCCGGCAGCAGCGCCGGACAGGCGGGAGACTCCGGCAGCAGCGCCGGACAGGCGGGAGACTCCGGCAGCAGCGCCGGACAGGCGGGAGACTCCGGCAGCGCTGGAGATGAGGAAGGCTCCGGCAGCGCTGGACAGGCGGGAGCACCTGTAAGGATGAGCCGGAGAGACAGCCTGGTGCGGGGGGCTGCCACCGGAGGGCTGGTGCGTGGAGGTGGTGACGGATTGACCGGACCGTGCAGGCGCACTGGAGCTCTTGAGCACCGAGCCTGACCAACCCTACCTGGTTGAATGCTCCCGGTCGCCCTGCCAGTGCGGCGAGGTGGAATAGCCCGCACTGGGCTATGCAGGCGAACCGGGGACACCGTGCGCAAGGCTGGTGCCATGTAAGCCGGCCCAAGGAGACGCACTGGAGACCAGATGCGTAGAGCCGGCTTCATGGCACTTGGCTCGATGCCCACTCTAGCCCGGCCGATACGCGGAGCTGGAATGTACCGCACCGGGCTATGCACCCGCACTGGGGACACCGTGCGCTTCACAGCATAACACGGTGCCTGCCCGGTCTCTCCAGCCCCCCGGTAAGCACAGGAAGTTGGCGCAGGTCTCCTACCTGGCTTCGCCACACTTCCTGTGTGCCTCACCCAAGAATTTTTTGGGGCTGACTCTCGGGCTTCCATCCACGCCGCCGTGCTGCCTCCTCATACCAGCGCCTCTCCGCCTTCTCTGCCTCCAGCTCTTCTTTGGGGCGGCGATATTCTCCAGGCTGTTCCCAAGGTCCTTTCCCGTCAAGGATCTCCTCCCAAGTCCATTTATCCAAATAGTGCAGCCTCTCCCACTGCTTCTCCTGCTGCTGCTGTTGCTCCTGCTGCCTTTCACCACGCCGCTTGGTCCTGTTGTGGTGGGTGATTCTGTAAGGGTTTTCCTGTGGTGAAGGAGAAGCGGACCAAAATGCAGCGTGGTGGTTATTCATGTTCTTTCATTTATAAAGAAACTACACATGAGATAACTAACAAAAACAACAAACATGAGAAAAAACAGTCCCATCTGGTGCAAACACAAAGACAGGAACAATCACCCACAAACACACAGTGAAACCCAGGCTACCTAAGTATGATTCTCAATCAGAGACAACTAATGACACCTGCCTCTGATTGAGAACCATACTAGGCCGAAACATAGAAATACCCCAAAACATAGAAAAACAAACATAGACTGCCCACCCAACTCACGCCCTGACCATACTAAATAAATACAAAACAAAGGAAATAAAGGTCAGAACGTGACAGAATTCAAAAAGGATTTACGACGAAAGTGCCTTGTCACATAAAACCTCAGCCATTTTTCCAGCCAAAGAGAGGAGTCACAAAAAGCAGAAATAGAGAATCACTAACCTTTGATGATCTTCATCAGATGGCATTCATAGGACTTCATGTTACACAATACATGTATGTTTTGTTCGATAAAGTTCATATTTATATCCAAAAATCTCAGTTTACATTGACGCGTTATGTTCAGTAATGTTTCACTTTCAAAACATCCGGTGATTTTGCAGAGAGTCACATCAATTTACAGAAATTCTCATCATAAATGTTCATGAAAATGCAAGTGTTATGCATGAAATTAAAGATATACTTCTCCTTAATGCAACCGCTGTGTCAGATTTCAAAAAAGCTTGAGAGCGAAAGCACACCATGGAATAATCTGAGTACAGTGCTCAGAGACCAAAACAAGCTATACAGATACCCGCCATGTTGTGGAGTCAACAGAAGTCAGAAATAGCATTATAAATATTCACTTACCTTTGATGATCTTCATCGGAATGCAATCCCAGGAATCCCAGTTCCAAAATAAATGTTTATTTTGTTCGATAAAGTCCATCATTTATGTCCAAATACCTCCTTTTTGTTTACGCGTTTAGTTCACAAATCCAAATTCACAAGGTGCGAGCACTAGTCAAAAAAGTTATATTACAGTTCGTAGAAACATGTCAAACGATGTATAGAATAATTTTGCACGCCCAATTTTTCCGTTTTTGATTTGTTAAAAAAGTTTGAAATATCCAATAAATGTCGTTCCACTTCATGATTGTGTCCCACTTGTTGTTGATTCTTCACAAAAAAATACAGTTTTATATCTTTATGTTTGAAGCCTGAAATGTGGCAAAAGGTCGCAAAGTTCAAGGGGGCCGAATACTTTCGCAAGGCACTGTAACAACACAATATATTTCACGTGCTTTGCGATTGTGTAGGCTACTTTGTGTATGATTTCTCTATTGTACTACAGAAAGTCTTATACCGACACTACACTACTTTGATATGCATCAATAGGGATTAAGAAGTGAGTATATGCAATGCCCACTGACAAAAAGCGGGTATATGGCTTATACATGCGTACAGTGCATTCGGAAAGTATTCAGACACCTTGACTTTTTCCACATTTTGTTACGTTACAGTCTTTTCTAAAATATATCCGTGAAGACAACCTCTTCCATGGCAATAGGGGACACCATATTTATCTCTTTACTCAACCAGGGGGCGGAAGAATCGTGTATAAACCAATTTAGAATGATGCAAAATGCTAGTGCCTCGAAATACTACGTATTTAAGGTTTGGGACGGATAGTAATAGCTGTGGGAAGTAGGGGTGCTGAGGGTGCTGCAGCACCCCCTGATAAATCAGAATTTAAATAATTTTTCTCTCCAAATTAGTGTACTAAAAAAATAAAATACAATTGTGCCATTTGGTTTGCTAAATATAAGCAATTTGAAATTATGTGTACTTTTACTTTTGATACTTAAGTATATTTTTCATTTGGGGCAGCAGGGTGGCCTAATGGTTAGAGCAGTGGACTAGCACCCGGAAGGTTGCAAGTTCAAATCCCTGAGCTGACAAGGTACAGGCAGTTAACCCACTGTTCCTAGGCCGTCATTGAAAATAAGAATTGGTTCTTAACTGACATGCCCAGTTAAAAAATGTTTTACATTTTCTTTTGATACTTTAAAACCAAATACTTTTAGACTTTTAGTCAAGTAGTGTTTTACCAGGCAACTTTCACCTTTTCTTGAGTAATTTTCTATTAAGGTATATACAAGTATATATATATATATATATATATATATATATATATATATATCTTTACTTTTACTCAAGTATGACAATTGGGTACTTTTTCCACCACTATGTACTAGGCCTGTATTACTCTTGTATGAGCAGAGAAAAATTATCATCAGCAGAGTAGGGTGAAGAACTTCCTCAGCTTCTTCATCTTCCCCTTTCCTACCTTTTTGTTAATTTTATCTGGGATTGCTTACCTTGCCATATGAATTTTGTAACTGCACTATGAATTTTATCCCAAAAGCCAGAGACATAGGAAGCATTGAATTACAGAAATTCAGCCATGGCAGAATATTCATTTTGACATGAGATATTCTGCCATTTAAAGCCAACAGATATAATATTTGAATAAAACATAATAATTTCAAACCCTGCTTACATTTGTATATGATCACATGTCTCTCTATTAGAACTATGTGTGGGAACAGATTTCCAAAATTAAAATCACTTGGAGCTGAATTCCTGGTGTTTTTACAGTCTTGTATATCCAACAATGAAAATGTTTTGGGCCAAATACAGGCTGTATCACAACCGGCAGTGATTGGGAGTCCCACAGGGCGGCGCACAATTGGCCCAGCGTCGTCCAGGTTTGGCCGGTGTGGGCCGTCATTGTAAATAAGAATGTGTTCTTAACTGGCTTGCCTAGTTAAATAAAGGTCAAATAAAAAATATATATAATAATTGGCTGCCATTTGGGAAACCGTGACCTACACCAAAATTGTTGTGAGACTTTGTGCCTATTTTTCTTCTGCGATGTTATCACACTGTAATAGTGAAGTCAAGCAATTGGATCTGAGCAATTTATAATTTTTCTACTGGACCTGGATGTTGTCTTGCAGCTGCTGCGGCAGAATGAACAGGGGCGCTGTGCGCCCTGGGCTGTTCAGCTCAGCGGCTCTGCGTTAACTCCACCCCCGACAGAAGTTTGCAGCCCCGGATAAACTTCCAGTTCCCCTCTCTACCGACTAGTGCTCTTTTCCAGCTTACCATCCCACGTAGAGGCCCCATTTTCCAGAATGGAGTGCCGGTTGGGTTTAGCGATTTTAGTCGTTTGCCTCATCTCTTATGGCCTTTCGGATGTGCAGCTCAGTAGTAATGTTATTCTCGAGCCGTATGATCTGCTGTTCGACACAGCGGTAGAAGCATACTACAAGGGTGACTGGATGACGGTCATCCTGAACATGGAGCGGGCGCTTCGGAACAAGGCTGCGATACGCAGGGTGAAGGCGCATTGCCGGATAATTTGTGCAAACCAGAGCGCTTTCGGAGAGCCTTTATCCAGCATATTTGTGACAATACCAGGCGCTGGCTCTGTGGAAGATCTTGGTTTTTTTCAAAAAATTATGAAAAGGGCTGATTGTGTAAATACCTGTGAAAGTGATAAAATTGGACCACCAACTATCCATAAAATCACTGAAGATGTGGACCTCGAGTTTAAGAAGAGAACCCCTTACAATTATCTGCAAGTCGCATACTTCAAGGTACAAATTGTCGATCAAATGGGTCCTATGCATAATAAATGTTAATATCTTTCATCGTGAAAAGAGTCGACAATATAGGTTATTTGCATAATAAATGTTCAGACATTGCATAGGCTTGAAACAAATACAGCCAGTAGTAGCATATTCAATGTTGTGGATAAGATTCGCCTGCGTCATCTTATTGCACTTTTTGAAGTGGTCTACCATGCACATTTATCAACCACACTTGCATGTCAATATAAGAGCAATGTCACTTTTTATTTTGTCCAATTTCATTTAAACTAACACTAAGAAGCAAGTCGTTCACTTTAAGTGCTCTGTTTTCCCCAACCCCCCAAGCCAAGCCGGCCGTGCCACGTCTCTAGGTGGAGTCTAGCTGTGTAGACAATTTACGTCCTACACTGGATTCTTCTCGATTTTGGGGCTTGTCATCAACATGCGCCGTAGATCTCATGCATACTACTGTGCCATTCAAGAATTTATTCAACTTTTGACAGAATAGTCATGTTGTCACGCTCCGACCTTTATTATCTCTGTTTTCTTTATATTTTGGTTAGGTCAGGGTGTGACGAGGGTGGGTATGCTAGTTTTGGAATTGTCTAGGGGTTTTGTATGTCTAGAGGTTTTGTAGGTCTAGGTATTTATGTCTATGGTGGCCTGATATGGTTTCCAATCAGAGGCAGCTGTTAATCGTTGTCTCTGATTGGGGATTATATTTAGGTGGCCATTTTCCCTTTTGTGTTTGTGGGTTCTTGTTCTATGTTTAGTTGCCTGTCTGCACTACTCATATTAGCTTCACAGTTCGTTTTGTTATTTTGTTCGTTTGTTCAGTGTTCGTTCTTATAATAAAGAAGAATGCACACTTACCACGCTGCGCCTTGGTCTGATCATTATGACGAACGCGACACATGTATATATTTATTTGTGTTGTCTGTTTATAAAATTGTTATTACGTTGTAATAAGAGTAGTTGGCCCTATAAATTAAGTAAATACATGTAGCCTATAAGATGTTCCTGAATGTCAAAGGTCATATTCATAGCCTGTTTATGAATTTCAATAGATATGGGAAAAAATATGTAGGCCTTATGGCTTACATATTGGCTCCAATGCAGTCGTTTTTAACTGAATATTAAATCATTTCTGGATAACAATTAAATACCTTACTGTGAATGTTATCCATTAAAATGGTAAAAAAAAGGAAAAAATAGCTTCTTAGCAAAGAGTAATTTCTCAAGGAATAATTATGACTGTGAGTGTTCTGAGTGGGGTCTCGCTGTTATAGTAGTTTGTTTCTGTACACCACTTACTGACTTTGTCAGGTATGGGTGTGTGCAAAGCAAGGATGCAGAAAGACTGCCATCCCATCTGCCCCCATTTAATATAGTGTACGTTAACATAATTATTACTTCTAAACAAAAACACCTTTTGCGTTCTTATACGCTTACATGTTGGTATTATTGCAGTCGCTAAGATTATATTTGATTATATTTGCAGTCGCTAAGATGACCTATTTTGGACGCAGCAATTGTTAGCTAGACTGCTAACGTCATTGGCTGTAGCAAAAGCAATCGAAGAGCCATTTTACTGGTTGAAGACAAAGTTGATTATGTTTTTATGTATAATGCAGTTGATTTGTGATGATGACACAAACATTATGTTAAGCAGGACATTCATACAAGCCTTAAATTACAATTATAATCCAAAAGTAGTGTGAAATGCACTCATAAGCAACATGTAAATGGAGGCTTTTTTTGCTGGCATTCTATGGAAACTCCCAGAATTATTATAATTTTTTGACTGAACTGGGCCTTTAAGTTAAACCAACAACTATAAAAGAGACATATGGCCCCTGATTGAAGACTACTTACTATATTAAATAGGAGATTGACTAGTTTCCGAAAACAGCTTGTTGGTGATTGCAGCTCACACATTTCTTACACCATTCCAGGGGGTCTTGTAAAATACTTCTGAGACGTGGAGCATTTAGGGAAGCCTTTGGAGTCACAATGTGTATAAGGTTTATTCGACAGATACAGTATGCTGTATTAATGATTTGTTCACTAAATATCTCTCTTCCCTATGTAGATCAATAAGCTGGATAAGGCTGTGGCAGCGGCCAACACATTTTTCCTGGCCAACCCAGACCACATGGAGATGAGGCAGAACCTGGACTACTACAGGATGATGTCCGGAGTACAGGAGGAAGACTTTAAAGACCTGGAGGCCTGGCCTCACATGGTGAGACTGACACCACTAATCCCCAGTAATGCACCCATTATCCCAGTGACAATGCACCTGTTATAACGGTAAATATGTACCAGTTATTCTAGTGACAATGTATCAGTTATCCCAGGAACAATGGACCAGCTATATACCATTTACAACATTTGGAACTGCACATAGTCAGACTGTAACCACTTAACAATTTGCCTACTTGGAACTGCCAAGCATATGGTACAGGGGAAAGGGACCTTATTGGCACCAGGTTGGGTAGGGTTAACGGGTTGAATTAGAATGTGGCTGGGCTGCTGACTCCCTGCTTTGCTCTTTACTCCCAGGCAGAGTTCCTTGCAGGGAAGCGGTACTACAGCTCAGACTCGTTCGGTCTGGCCATCGACCACTTTGAGGCAGCGGTGGAAGACTACTTCAGCGCGGACCAGGAGTGCCGGGCGCTCTGCGAAGGAGCTTACGACTACGACGGATACAACTACATGGAGTACAGTGCTGACCTCTTCCAGTCCATGACAGGTGTTAAGACAGACTAAATCCCAAAAGAACCCCATGCTAACATGTTGGATAAAAGCTTCAACCTTGTACTCTTGTGTCTGCCCATGTCACCGTCAGACCACTACATGCAGATTCTGAACTGTAAGCAGAGCTGTTCTGTGGAGCTAGCCTCCACCGCAGGAAAGGACAAGCCATTTGAGGATTTCCTCCCTTCCCACTTCAACTACCTACAGTTCTCCTACTACAACAGTGAGTCTCAGTCCCTATTCACTCTGCACCTACATGCCTTTTTAGAATCAGGGTGATTTGCTTTCACAAATCAATGTGTCCTCTGCCTGGCTGTCTGCTCGTCTGTCTGTTTGATGTCTCTCTTTCTCCCCCCATCAGGTGAAAAGTATGAGCAGGCCATAGAGTGTACTAAGACCTACCTGCTGTTCCACCCAGAAGAGGAGGTAATGAATCAGAACCTGGCCTACTACTCCGCTGTGCTGGGAGAGGACAAGGCTGCAGCCATACCTGCTAGACAGGTACACACACACACACACACACACACACACACACACACACAAACAAACAAACAAAACCTGCACCTTCCTACCTATCCCTCATGCCTCCAACCCACTTCTCTCCATCTCTTCTCCCTCCCAGGTGGTAAAACAGCACATTCAGCAGTCCCTGTTGGAGAAGGAGCTGCTTTACTTTGCTTTTGAAGTGTTTGGAATCACCTTTGTTGATCCAGTAGGTTACCATGTCTCTTATCTTCTCTTGTGTCTCACTGTTTCTACCAGCAAGACATCACCCTGATAGGGGACTGCTGTCAGGTGGGTTTTAGCATGTGTGATCTCACATCCTACCCCTTCCTTTGCAGGATTCCTGGACCCCTGCAGACATTATGCCCCTCAAACTGAGAGAGAAGCAGAAGTAAGAGAAACACACACATTCAAGTCATTACAATTATCCTGTGCACCAGCCTCCACTAGTACATGCATGCTCTCAATATCAGACTAGGATCTGCTCCCCATTATGTTTGGGCTCCCGAGTGGCGCAGCAGTCTAAGGCACTGCATCTCAGTGCTGGAGGCATCACTACAGACCCTGGTTTGATCCCGGGCTGTATTTATTTTAACTTTATTTAACTAGGCAAGTCAGTTAAGAACAAATTCTTATTTTCAATGACGGCCTAGGAACAGTGCCTGTTCTGCCTGTTCAGGAGCAGAACGACAGATTTGTACCTTGTCAGCTCGGGGATTTGAACTTGCAACCTTCCGGTTACTAGTCCAACGCTCTAACCACTAGGCTACCCTGCCCTATCACGACCGGCCGTGATCGGGAATCCCATAGGGCGGCGCACAACTGACCCAGCATCGTCCAGGTTAGGGGAGGGTTTGGCCGGGTTAGGACGTCATTGTAAAATAAGAATTTGTTCTTAACTGACTTGCCTAGTTAAATGTTAAATAAAAAAATAAAAAAATGTTTTATCTTGTAACCTCTTCTTTGGCGCCCTCTGCAGGGCAGACAGGGAGACTGCAGCAAGGATCACTGAGGAGATTGGGAATCTGATGAAGGAGATTGAAACTATGGTGGAGGAGAAGAATAAGGAGTCGACTGATATTGCCAAGATCGTACGAGAAGGTAAGATTTCCTGATAGCATTTTGGAGGGTCACAGCATGAAGTTTGGGAATGTCAGTGGACTGTCTAGCACACTCTGACTGTACACTCTATATTCATTCCCCCTGTCTCCCTTCCAGGTGGTCCTCTGTTGTTTGATGACATCAAGATTACCATGTCGTCTAAGCAGCTGAATGGGTCTCAGAGGGTTCTACTGGATGGATTTATCTCGGAGGGCGAGTGCAGAGAGCTCACCCGCCTCTCTAATGTGAGTGGGAGCCCGGGGCAGGACTATTTGTCTGTGTGTTATTGTGTGTGTGTATGTTGACTGTGTGTTGGAACGTGAGCTTCTGATGGTCTGTGTGTTAAAACTGTGTGCATGCTTCTGTCATTGTGTGTGCTGATGCTGTGTGTGTGTTTGTCTGTCAGGCGGCTGCGCTGAAAGGTGATGGGTACCGAGGCCTTCCCTCCCCACACTCCCCCAGCGAGAGCTTCCAAGGAATCACAGTCCTCAAGGCTATTAAGGTACATCACTGACCCTACACACTAAAGCCCTGATAACCCAACCATAACCAAAACACCACCAGCCCAGCACTGCCAACACTGACTCTAAACCAGCATGGTCAACTTCACCCAAACCCAACCCCCAACTAGTTTCATCTCTTAGCCTCAGCTTTATCTCCAACCTTTCTAAAGCCTCAGCCTAATGGCATCCATGTACAGTTACCAGTGAGTTGTCTATAAGAAAGCACCTATTTCTGATGATATTGTCCTGTTCTACAGTTTGGACAGGAGGGAACTGTGCCCCTGAAGAGTGCCCGTCTGTTTTTCGACATGAGTGAGAAGGTACGTAGGGTCCTGGAGTCGTACTTCCGTCTGGACTCTCCTCTCTACTTCTCCTACACCCACCTGGTCTGCCGCTCCGCCATCGACGGTGAGAAACTCCACTACGACGGCCCTCAGGGGACAGTATTGTTGTGTATATCGAATCCAAGATGGGGCATTTAACCCCACATGAACCACCTGTCTGTATGAGTATATAGACATACAGTAAGATATGTTTCCATTCCTCTGTCTGTACAGAGAAGCAGGATGACCGTGATGACCTGAGTCACCCGGTTCATGCAGACAACTGCCTTCTGGTCTCTGAGCTCAACAAGTGCATCAAAGAACCACCCGCATACACACACCGAGACTACAGGTACACACACACACACACACACACACACACACACACACACACACACACACACACACACACACACACACACACACACACAGCATATGCTTATAACATAGGTATCAGCAGCAAGTCTCATCATGCACCACTGTCTTTAAGACCCTTCTCTTGTTCCGGTTGTGTTTTAGCGCCATCCTCTATCTAAATGATGACTTTGAAGGAGGAGATTTCATTTTCACTGAACTGGATGCCAAAACTGTCACAGTAAGTTTCAATCAATGATGAAGGATTGAGGGATGCAGAGTAAAAACAGTTGATTTACTCTAAGGTGTAAGTTAATTGACCGTATGATGACTGATGTCACTGCCCTGTGTTGCCCAGGCGGAGGTGCGTCCTCAGTGTGGTCGTGTGGTTGGTTTTGGGGCTGGGGAGGAGAATCCTCACGGCGTGAGAGCGGTCACTAAGGGACAGAGGTGTGCTGTGGCCCTGTGGTTCACCCTTGACCCCAAACACGAGGAGAAGGTAACATATCTATTAGTCAATCCATCTGGAGTTAAGTATAGTCTTTGTTTCTACCATGCTATATATTGTTTTGTAATCTGAGAGAGGGAGAGAGCAATGCTTTCCACTTATTGATTCATCTACATTTCATCAGTTTCTCTTGCTTCAGTCTTAGCTAATTTGTGTGTGTGTGTGTGTGTGTCTCCAGGAGCGGATCCAAGCTCAAGAGATGCTGAAGATGTTCTCCACTCCTACGGACGCAGAGTTCACAGAGACAAAGACAGAGAGCTCAGAGCCACAGCTCACACTTCCTGACCAGGCTGTGCTTCTTGGTCAAGCTGCACCCCCACTACAGGTGCAGGCAGACAAACCAGATGACAAACCAGCAGAGAAGAAGCCTGAGGAACCAGCAGAGAAGAAGCCTGAGGAACCAGCAGAGAAGAAGCCTGAGGAACCAGCAGAGAAGAAGCGTGAGGAACCCGCAGAGAAGAAGCCTGAGGAACCAGCAGAGAAGAAGCCTGAGGAACCAGCAGAGAAGAAGCCTGAGGAACCAGCAGAGAAGAAGCCTGAGGAACCAGCAGAGAAGAAGCCTGAGGAACCAGCAGAGAAGAAGCCTGAGGAACCAGCAGAGAAGAAGCCTGAGGAACCAGCAGAGAAGAAGCCTGAGGAACCAGCAGAAACAGTCATTGAAAACCCAGCTGATAACCCAGAAGATAAAAAGGATGAGAAGCCGACAGAGAATCGGGCAGAAAAACAAATAGCTAAAGAGGGTGAAAAACCTATGTTGAAAGAGGCGGTCAAAACGAAAGCCAAAGCAGCCGACGCATCAAAGGCCAAAGCGACGACTAAAACAGCGGCTAAAGCAGGGGACAAAGCCAAGGCTAAACCAGCAGCAAAAACAAACGTCAAACATGCAGCAAGCAAAATGAAACCTAAAGCGACAGACAAAAAAGAGCAGAAGCCAGCTACAAAGAAGGCAGAGAAAGCCCCTGGCAAAAAGGTTTCCAAGGACTCTAAAACTGAACCCAAATCAGCCTCAGACTCACAGACAGACAAGGTTGAGCTATGAGACCAACAGCACCTGTGACTCTTACTCTGTGGTGTCTCTATTTTTCTACCGTTTGAATATATTTGCTAAGGTTTTCTCTGTGGGTGTGCTGGATAAAGATATGTAGTTGTTGATGGATATTGTTTTGGATGTTGTTTGTCTGCCCAGTGGCGGTGAAAAATGAACGAGGATAAGGTGTTGTAATGTAAGCCATACCATAATACCAAGGGACTGCAAACTCACTCTGATGGCTGATATCAACTAACCAATCAATCAAATCAATGAATCAACCAATCAAATTGGATTTGTACAGTGCATTTCACAAATGCATTTGTCACAAAGTGCTAAATAGTAACCACCTTTAAATTCATATCCCAGACTCATGTGAACATACTGTGTTGTTTTTATAGTGTTACTTTTGTGTATGATTTGGAATTCTCTGTGCTATTTTGTACTGATTTTAAATAAACTGTTCTTTGCCTCAGGAATGGAAAGATATAATCTCCCAACAAAAAGAGAGAAAAAACCCCCCAGGAAAGACTGAAACTTGGATTCATGTGGATACATTAAAAAAGTCATGTTTTCATACTGAACAAAAATATGAACGCTACATGTAAAGTGTTGGTCCCATGTTTCATGAGCTGAAATAAAAGATCCCAGAAATGTTCCATATGCACAAAAAGCTTATTTCGCTCAAATTTTGTGCACAAATGTGTTTACATCCCTGATAGTGAGCATTTTTACTTTGCCAAGATAACAGGAGTGGCATATCAAGAAGCTGATGAAACAGCATGATCATTAATTGCACAGGTGCAACTTGTGCTGGGGGAAATAAAAGGCTCTAAAAAACTGCACTCTAAAATGTGCAGTTTTGTCACACAACACAACAATGCCACAGTTTTGAGGGAGCATGCAATTGGCATGCTGACTGAAGGAATGTATATTTGTTCATTTTTCTACTATAAGCCACCTCCAACGTAATTTTAGAGAATTTGGCAGTACATCCAACTGGCCTCACAACTGCAGACCACGTGTAACCACGCCAGCCCAGGAACTCCACATCCTGCTTCTTCACCTGTGGGATCGTCTGAGGAGGGGTGCTGAGGAGTACTTCTGTCTGTAATAAAGTCCTTTAGTGCCGAAAAACTCATTCTGATTGGCTGGGTCTGGCTTCCCAGTGAGTGGATCTTGCTCCCAAATGGGTGCCCATGGCTATGCCCCTGCCCAGTCGTGAAATCCATAGATTAGCGCTTAATGAATTTGTTTACATTTGACTGATTTCCTTCTATGAACTTGAAATTGTTGCATGTTGCGTTTATATTTTTGTCCAGTATACATTGGTGTTGCGTTTTCAAGTAATAACTTAAGAGAACACTAGGTGGCAGAGAGGAACTACCATGCCATCTCATGTACATCAGACAACACACATTTTTCTTTCTACTGAATATGTTGTATGTATGGACCCTCAGGGTTTAACTTCATCCTTAGGGTCCGGTAACTCCTTAAATCATAGCTATGATTTTGTTATGGCTTTGTGGAGGTAATTTGAACTCCCAGGAGACCAACATAAGTTGTATGAAAGCCTGTTCAGACTATTGAGATGGCCCCTGGCCAACATGTCTGTTGTTGATCTCTGGTTAGTTAGCTTCAGTATCTCCTCTCTTAGGATCCTGTTTATATCAAAATGCTGCTCCACCCTACGACCACTTTCTTAGTTTTAAATAGTTGAGCTGTATCAGGTCATGATAAGGTCTTTGGGGAAGTGAGATGAGCTGCTGAGTTTCCCTACAGAATTAGAATGAACAGAATGAACATTCCAATTCAAAGCAAATTTCCATGTTGTTGGCAGTCTGGAAGCCATACAGGTTGTGAACAGTTTGAAATTGATCAATTAATGGTTATCTTCATAGAAATTAATGGAGATAACAGAACAGTCATGGATGTTCCGTGGACATAACAACAGAACAACCATATCCAGGGTTCCTTGTCAAGACAATCAGCAAGTAATGTTGACATACTTGTCTGTTGGCCATATTGGTTGTGTCCAGAAAGATCATATAGATTTGAGTTTGTCCATTCTGGGCATTGTGTTTCTACGGTTTCCTCAGCCCTGAGCCTGTGGGTGGAACAGTAATAATGCTGGGTCCTGTGCCGGAGCGTCTGTGTGGGTTTAGCATGTGGATGAAGTCATGCCTGCACATAGTAGAGCAGCTATCTAAACACACATGGACGCACTCACGAACACACATGTACTGTAACAGGTCAAACATCCCAGTTATTCAGCAGCGCAGAAAAGGAGGCATTTGTCAGACCTATTGCCCATGTGGAGATTAGTGTGTATGTGTGTGTTAATTTCTATGTGTATGTGTGTGTTAATTTCTATGTGTATGTGTGTTTTAATGTCTATGTGTATGCGTGTGTGTGCATGTGTGTGGGTGTATGCATGTAGACTTGTGGCTAGTTATTTTGAAATCTTCATCATCTCCCTAAAGGAAAGACTTGGGGTGGTTGAGGGTGATTTGGGTGGCTTCAATGAAGGTCTTCATGCAGCTGTGCTGGGTATGAACTGGCCCTCTTCCCCTACTGCCTGGGTGGTGGCCTCCTGTGTGAGTGAGTGAGTGAGTGAGTGAGTGAGTGAGTGAGTGAGTGAGTGAGTGAGTGAGTGAGTGAGTGAGTGACAGAGTGAGAGAGAGAGTTTGACTGTGTGTGTCTTTGTCTCTGTATCTCTCTCTGTGCTTTGTTTGTGTTTCTCTGTGTTCTGGGTTCTGATCTAGAAAGAGACACAGGCCACTTTGTCTCTCTGTGTGTTTGTGGTGTATGGGTTTGCCCATTGTTCCAAAGACCTGCAGAGAGAGAGGAGTGTGAGAGAAAGCGAGAAACAAGAGTACAGTAGACAGAAGGAAAATCTGAGATTAGTACAAGTCTTGCAGAGTGCAGGCCGATGTTGGAGCCAGCTTTCTCAAGTGTCTCCATGTGTGTGACTGTATCCGCAACTGTGGATATCAAACTTTGTGTTGTTGCACGTACATTACTTTTACATGTGTATTTGTGTGAGTGTGGATTGTGGTGTATCTGCATGTGTGTGTGTGTGTTGTGAAGTGAATTCCCGTTGCTCATGGACAAGGCCACATATGAAAGACAAAAAAGTAGAAAATTCCCCTTTCTGGTTTCCATGGAGATAGAGTGGGCATGGAGACGGCAGTGGCAGGATTGGGCTGCAAACAGCGGGATATAGTGCTGAGATTAACTACGACTTTTTGTGTGTGTGAGAACGAGACCCAACTCCGAGACATACTGTAACACTGTTCAAATTGAGCTGGACACAGCAGGAAGAGGCGCTGAGATTAACTCCCACTCTCCTACTCTGTGAGTGTGAAAAGTGGAGACTAAAGTGGAGGCTAAAGTAACAGGCTAAAGTGAAGGCTAAAGCAGTAGGCTAAAGTAGAAAGCTAAAGTGGAGGCTAAAGCAGTAGGCTAAAGTGAAGGCTAAAGTAGAAGGCTAAAGTGGAGGCTAAAGTGGAGGCTAAAGTAACAGGCTAAAGTGGAGGCTAAAGTAGAAGGCTAAAGTAGAAGGCTAAAGTGGAGGCTAAAGTAACAGGCTAAAGTGGAGGCTAAAGCAGTAGGCTAAAGTGGAAGGCTAAAGTGGAGGCTAAAGTGGAGGCTAAAGTGGAGGCTAAAGCAGTAGGCTAAAGTGAAGGCTAAAATAGAAGGCTAAAGTGGAGGCTAAAGTGGAGTCTAAAGCAGCAGGCTAAAGTGGAGGCTAAAGCAGTAGGCTAAAGTGAAGGCTAAAGCAGTAGGCTAAAGTGAAGGCTAAAGTAGAAGGCTAAAGTGGAGGCTAAAGTAACAGGCTAAAGTGGAGGCTAAAGTAACAGGCTAAAGTGGAGGCTAAAGCAGTAGGCTAAAGTAGAAGGCTAAAGTGGAGGCTAAAGTAGAGGCTAAAGTGGAGGCTAAAGTGGAGTCTAAAGCAGAAGGCTAAAGTGGAAGCTAAAGTAACAGGCTAAAGTGGAGGCTAAAGTAACAGGCTAAAGTGGAGGCTAAAGCAGTAGGCTAAAGTGGAGGCTAAAGTGGAGGCTAAAGCAGCAGGCTAAAGTAACAGGCTAAAGTGGAGGCTAAAGCAGTAGGCTAAATTGGAGGCTAAAGTAGCAGGCTAAAGTGGAGTAACATGGCCTCCCATGACACCTCCTTTTGGGGAAGACAAGAGGACTGAAAGAAGACTTTCTGTTGTTGATAAGGGAGGCTGGGTGGACTAGTACTGGTTCTTGGTTTGTATTGAAGAAGCATTGCAGTCACTACATTGCCCCAGGGTATAAGTGTTTAAAGTGCAGTACTGACCTCTATTTTATCTGTATTCTGTTTCACTGAACGGTTTCCTGTGTCCCCTCTAGCTGTGTGGCACAAATTTCTGCCCATATCCACGAGTCCACCAAGAGAGAAGCACTGCCCTTGTACAGACCACACCAATCCAGAACACTGCCACGCTACACACCACCCCAATCCAGAACACTGCCCCTCTATACACCACCCCAATCCAGAACACTGCCCCTCTACACACCACCCCAATCCAGAACAGGTACACTCCCTTAAGCTTCAGACAGCATTTTGAGGACTATTCACACTCAGACATGAGCAGTTGCAGTATGGTTGAGGACATCCCGGTCAGTCCAGATCTGCTGTAAATCATCACTAAAGCTGCCTAGCTGCCTGGTCTCATATCTAAAACCAACCTTCTGTTAGTGGGACAGAGGAGCTTATTGTTGGCTGTTTATTCGGACGGATGCCAGCTCGATGACTTCAGGCTTTGCCATGAACTGTCTCCTTATTCCCCCTAAGACTGGGATCACGGCCGTGCCGGCTTCGGGATGGGACCAGTGGTATAGGCCTGGCTGCCTGGGGCTGTTTTACAGCTCTATGGAGCTGGGTTAGAAGGGTCCAGGAGTGGGCCTGGGGATGGAGAAACTGGGTCATAACGGGCTTGGGCTGGGATCACACTGGTATGGTTGGGGCCTGGCTTATAGAGGTCCATGGAGGGTCAAAGGGGTTGAGGACATACAGTTGAAGTTTACATACATCAGTTTTTCACAATTCCTGACATTTAATCCAAGTAAAAATTCCCTGTTTTAGGTCAGTTAGCATCACCACTTTATTTTAAGAATGTGAAATGTCAGAATAATAGTGGAGAGAATGATTTATTTCAGCTTTTAATTCTTTCATCACGTTCCCAGTGGGTCAGAAGTTTACATACACTCAATTAGCATTTGGTAGCATTGCCTTTAAATTGTTTAAACTGGGTAAAACATTTGGGTAGCCTTCCACAAGCTTCCCACAATACGTTGGGTGAATTTTGGCACATTCCTTCTGACAGAGCTGGTGTAACTGAGTCAGGTTTGTAGGCCTCCTTGCTCAGACACACTTTTTCAGTTCTGCCCACATATTTTCTATAGGTGAGGTCAGGGCTTTGTGATGGCCACTCCAATACCTTGACTTTGTTGTCCTTAAGCCATTTTGCTACAACTTTGGAATTATGCTTGGGGTCATTGTTAATTTGGAAGACCTATTTGCGACCAAGCTTTAACTTCCTGACTGATGTCTTGAGATGTTGCTTCAATATATCCACATAATTTTCCTACCTCATGACGCCATCTATTTTGTGAAGTGCACCAGTCCCTCCTGCAGCAAAGCACCCCCACAACATGATGCTACCACCCCCGTGCTTCACGGCTGGGATGGTGTTCTTCGGCTTACAAGGCTCCCCCTTTTTCCTCCAAACATAACGATGGTCATTATGGCCAAACAGTTCTATTTTTGTTTCATCAGACCAGAGGACATTTCTCTAAAAAGTACTATCTTTGTCCCCATGTGCAGTTGCAAACCGTAGTCTGGCTTTTTTTATGGCGGTGTTGGAGTAGTGTCTTCTTCCTTGCTGAGCGACCTTTCAGGTTATGTCGATATAGGACTCGTTTTACTGTGGCTATAGATACTTTTGTACTTGTTTCCTCCAGCATCTTCACAAGGCCCTTTGCTGTTGTTCTGGGATTGATTTTCACTTTTCGCACCAAAGTACGTTCATCTCTAGGAGACAGAACGCGTCTCCTTCCTGAGCAGTATGATGGCTGCGTGGTCCCATGGTGTTTATACTTGTGTACTATTGTTTGTACAGATGAACGTGGTACCTTCAAGCATTTGGAAATTGCTCCCAAGGATGAACCAGACTTGTGGAGGTCAACCATTTTTTTCTGAGGTCTTGGCTGATTTCTTTTTTTTTTTTTTTTGATTTTCCCATGATGTCAAGCAAAGAGGCACTGAGTTTGAAGGTAGGCCTTGAAATACATCCACAGGTACACCTCCAATTGACTCAAATTATGTCAATTAGCCTACCAGAAGCTTCTAAAGCCATGACATCATTTTCTGGAATTTTCCAAGCTGTTTGAAGGCACAGTGTATGTAAACTTCTGACCCACTGGAATTGTGATACAGTGAATTATAAGTGAAATAATCTGTCTGTAAACTATTTTTGGAAAATTACTTGTGCCATGCAAAGTAGATGTCCTAATCGACTTGTCAAAACTATAGTTTGTTAACAACAACTTTGTGGAGTGGTTGAAAAATGAGTTTTAATGACTCCAACCTAAGTGTATTTAAACTTCCGACTTCAACTGTAAATGGTGGAGGCTAGGGATGGGTCTGGGGAAGGTACCACGGCAGTTGGTTCCCTGTGTGGGTACTCTGTGTACTCTGAAACAGTGTCTAGTGCACTTGAGAAACAGGGCTGCATAGTTTTTGAAGGTCTTTGTGATATATTACTCGTATTTCCTGGTGTCACCCTCCATCACCAAGCCCATGGTATGGTGTAGAACAGTGTAGAACAGGGGAAAATATACACAGGCCCCTGGAGAGCAACCGGGATTCTGGGAGCTTCTTTGTTCAACAGAAGATGTCACCACTGGTTGTTATGACAACAGCATAACGATGCCTGGCCCTCCGTCAAAAAGCTAAAGAGACAGATGGCAGGAAAATGGCAGAGGAGAGAGAGGGAGAGGGGGAGGGAGAGAGGAATGTGTGAGAGATAGAAGAGAACATGTTAAGTATAGAAAGGGTTACTGCCTCTAAACGTACACTCTGGAAGTATTCATACAGTGCCTTCAGAAAGTATTCACACCCCTTGACTTTTTGTGTCACTGGTCTACACTCAATACCCAATAATGTCAAAGTGGAATTATGTTTTTTGAAAATGTTAAATTAGTAAATTAAATTAATAAAATATTAAAAGCTGAAAAATCTTGAGTCAATAAGTATTTAACCCCTTTGTTATGGCAAGCCTAAATAAGATCAGTAGAAACAAATTGCTTAACAAGTCACATTATAAGTTGCATGGACTCACTGCGTGCAATATTGTGTTTGACATGATTTACAAAGTTTAATGGCTGTGATTGGACAAAACTGATGATGGATCAACAACATTGTAGTTACTCCACAATACTAACCTAATTAACAGAGTGAAAATAAGGAAGCCTGTACAGAATACAAATATTCCAAAATATGCATCCTGTTTGCAACAAGGCACTAAAGTAATACTGCAAATAATGTGGGAAATAATGTCCTGAATACGAAGTGTTATGTTTGCGGCAAATCCAATACAACACATTACTGAGTACCACTCTCCATATTTTTAAGCATAGTGGTGGCTGCATCATGTTGTGGGTATGCTTGTAATCGTCAAGGACTGGGGAGTTTTCAGGATAAAAAAGAAACAAATGGAGCTAAGCACAGGCAATATCCTAGAGGAAAACCTTGTTCAGCCTGCTTTCCACCAGACACTGGGAGATGAATTCACCTTTCAGCAGGACAATAACCGAAAACATAAGGACAAATCTACACTGGAGTTTCTTACCAAGAAGACAGTGAATGTTCCTGAGTGGCCGAGTTACAATTTTGACTTAAATCTACTTGAAAATCTATGGCAAGACCTGGAAATAGTTGTCTAGCATTGATCAACAACCGATTTGACAAGAATAATGGGCAAATGTTGCACAATCCAGATGTGGAAAGCTCTTAGAGACTTCCCAGAAAGAGTCACAGCTGTAATCGCTGTCAAAGGTGCTTCTACATAGTACTGACTCAGGGGTGAGACTACTTATGCAAATGAGATATTTCTGTATTTTATTTTCAATAAATGTGCAAACATTTCCAAAAACATGTTTTCACTGTCATTATGGGGTATTGTCATTATTTAATCCATTTTGAATTCAAGCTGTAACACAAGACAATTTTGAATAAGTCAAGGGGTATGAATATTTTCTGAAGGCGCTGTAGATGCATTTTACCAAGCAATTGCTACTCATTCCATCAACCGCAACTCTCTTCACTCTCTTTCTGACATCAGCTACATTACACATATTTGGGATGGCAATGAATAAAAATGTAGTGTGGAGTGTGAGAAAGTTCATGCAGACTGCCATGGGTCACGTACACACACACACACACACACACACACACACACACACACACACACACACACACACACACACATACACACACACTGTCACGTTCTGACCATTGTTCGTATGTGTTTTCCTTGTTTTAGTGTTGGTCAGGACGTGAGCTGGGTGGGCATTCTATGTTGTGTGTCTGGTTTGTCTATTTCTATGTTTGGCCTGATATGGTTCTCAATCAGAGGCAGGTGTTAGTCATTGTCTCTGACTGGGAACCATATTTAGGTAGCCTGTTTTGTGTTGGGTTTTGTGGGTGATTGTTCCTGTCTCTGTGTTTACACCAGATAGGACTGGTTACGTTTTCACTTTTCTTGTTTTGTTTAGTCTGTTCATATATAGTGTCTTTATAAATTAAACATGAATAACCACCACGCTGCATTTTGGTTTGCCTCTCCTTCACCTTAAGAAAACCGTTACAGAATCACCCACCACAACAGGACCAAGCGGCGTGGTAACGGGCAACAGCAGCGAAAAGAGGAATGGACATGGGAGGACGGTTTGGACGGCAAGAATATGGACTATACTACTTGGGAGGAAATAGACAGGTGGGCGGTCGACCCAGGGAGAGTGCCGGAGCCCGCCTGGGATTCGATGGAGCAGTGCGTGGAAGGTTACAGGAGAATGAGGTTGGCGAAGCAAGCACGGCGGCGCGGACGGAAGCCCGAGAGTCAGCCCCAAAAATGTATTGGGGGGGAGGCACAGGGGGAGTGTGGCAGAGTCAGGCGTCAGACCTGAGCCAACTCCCCCCGTTTATCGTGAGGAGCCAAGGAGGAGCTCAGAACCAGAGCTGGTGTTGGAGGTGAGCGAAGCAGAGACTGTGAAGGAGTTAATGGGGAAATTGGAGGAGAGAGATATGAGGGAGTTGCTGTGTTGGTGCATGAGACACGGAATTCGCCCGACGGAGCGTGTCGGGGATTTGATGACACCTGGGTCAGCTCTCCATACTCGTCCTGAGGTGCGTGCTAGTCGGCTGGTGAAGATGGTGCCAGCCTCACGCACCAGGCCTCCTGTGCACCTCCCTAGCCTTGCACGTCCTGTGCCATCTCAGCACTACAGTGCTCCTAGCAGTGCTAACCGCGGCGAGCGTGGTGCTGGTCAGGCACCGTGTTATGCGGTGGTTCGCACGGTGTCCCCAGTACGCGTGCTTAGTCCGGTGCGCTACATCCCAGCTTTCCACATCTGCCGGGCTAGGGTGAAGATCCAGCCAGGGCGGTTAGTGCCAGCCCTGCTCTCAAGATCTCCAGTACGCCTTCACGGTCCGGTCCATCCAGTGCCACCTCCACACACCAGCCCTCCGGTGGCAGCTCCCCGCACCAGGCTTCCTGTGCGTGTCCTCGGCCCAGTTCCACCAGTGCCAGCACCACGCATCAGGCCTACAGTGCGTCCCGCCTGTCCAGCGCTGCCGAAGCCTTCCTCCTCTCCAGCGCAGCCAGAGTCTCCTGCCTGTTCGGCGCTGCTAGAGCGCCCGCCCCTCAGTCCAGAGGTGCCAGAGCCCCTCATTCCAGAGGCGCCAGAGCTCCTTAGTCCAGTGCCGCCAGCCTGCCCAGCGCCGCCAGTGCCGCCAGTCTGCCCAGCGCCGCCAGTGCCGCCAGTCTGCCCAGCGCCGCCAGTGCCGCCAGTCTGCCCAGCGCCGCCAGTGCCGCCAGTCTGCCCAGCGCCGCAAGTGCCGCCAGTCTGCCCAGCGCCGCCAGAGCCGCCAGTCTGCCAGGATCAGTTAGATCCGCCAGTCAGCCAGGATCCGCCAGTCTGCCAGGATCAGTTAGATCCGCCGGTCAGCCAGGATCCGCCAGAACTGCCAGTCAGCCAGGATCCGCCAGAACTGCCAGTCGGCCAGGATCTGCCAGTCAGCCAGGATCCGCCAGTCTGCCAGGATCCACCAGTCAGCCAGGATCCGCCAGTCAGCCAGGATCCGCCAGTCAGCCAGGATCCGCCAGAACTGCCAGTCAGTCAGGATCCGCCAGAACTGCCAGTCAGCCAGGATCCGCCAGAACTGCCAGTCAGCCAGGATCCGCCAGTCTGCCAGGATCCGCCAGTCTGCCAGGATCCGCCTGTCAGCCAGGATCCGCCTGTCAGCCAGGATCCGCCAGTCAGCCAGGATCCGCCAGTCAGCCAGGATCCGCCAGTCAGCCAGGATCCGCCAGAACTGCCAGTCGGCCAGGATCTGCCAGTCAGCCAGGATCTGCCAGTCAGCCAGGATCCGCCAGTCAGCCAGGATCCGCCAGTCAGCCAGTCAGCCAGGATCCGCCAGTCAGCCAGGATCTGCCAGTCAGCCAGGATCTGCCGGAACCACCAGCCAGCCAGGATCTGGTAGATCCATCAACCTGCCTGAGCTTCCTCTCAGTCCCGAGCTTCCCCTCAGTCCCGAGCTTCCCCTCAGTCCCGAGCTTCCCCTCAGTCCCGAGCTTCCCCTCAGTCCTGAGCTACCTCAGTCCGGAGCTGCCCCTCAGTCCAGTGGGGCCCGTTGTTAGGTTTCCTAGGCCAAGGTTAGCGGCGAGGGTCGCCACTCAAGGGACGCTAAGGAGGTGGACTAAGACAATTATGGAGTGGGGTCCACGTCACGTTCTGACCATCGTTCGTATGTGTTTTCCTTGTTTTAGTGTTAGTCAGGACGTGAGCTGGGTGGGCATTCTATGTTGTGTGTCTGGTTTGTCTATTTCTATGTTTGGCCTGATATGGTTCTCAATCAGAGGCAGGTGTTAGTCATTGTCTCTGATTGGGAACCATATTTAGGTAGCCTGTTTTGTGTTGGGTTTTGTGGGTGATTGTTCCTGTCTCTGTGTTTACACCTGATAGGACTGTTTAGGTTTTCACTTTTCTTGTTTTGTTTAGTCTGTTTATGTATAGTGTCTTTATAAATTAAACATGAATAACCACCACGCTGCATTTTGGTCCGCCTCTCCCTCACTTAAAGAAAACCGTTACACACACACACACAATCAATCAATCAATCAATCAATCAATCAATCTAGGGACGTGACCATCCGTTATTCTGTTTACATCCAACATAACAAATAAAACCCTTTTCAGGGATTTGTGGATCTTTGTTAGGTGGATGGAGGTAAGGCAGACGACACAGACCTCCCCCTTCCTGGTCTCCATATATTGTTTTCCTCCTCATTTCCTCTCTCTTTAAATGTGAAGTTTAAGGAGGTATGTGAGGATGAGAGAGAAGGGTAGGCTGTAGGATAAGGATGAGGGTATTCCTCCAGTATTTGGTTAAGGCCAGATGGCTGGAGAATGGTGTCTGTGTACTCTGCTCCGAGGGCAGAGAGAGGAATGCCTGTCTTTTCTTTGGTCTTTGGCTGAGTGGAGAGTTTGAGGGCTGCTCTATAATACTGGATTAGCATCCACATTCCCCCCTAATCTCCCCATTCTCAGCCTCAGCTGTTCACCCCCAGGCCCATGCCACTATACCACCAAGACCTTCGTGTTGATGTTGGGACTAGCTAACCCCCTCTCTGACGCTCTCCCTTAGCAGCCGGAGGAGCCAGAGCCAGGTGGACCCACTAGAGAGAGGGCTTCCAGAGGTGAAGGGTGGTAGAGACAGGTTGGAGAGGGGCAGAGGAGAGCAGAGAGGGGGCCAGAGAGTGGTGAAGGGAGGGCAGAGAGGGTTGGAGAGGGGCAGAAGGGGTGGAGGGGGTAGAAAGGGTTGGAGAGGGGCAGAGAAGTGGTGGAAGGGGGCAGAGAGGGGCTGAAGGGGGCAGAGGGGATGTCTGAAGAGGCATCCTCCAGACTAAAATAGGCTTTTCCGGGGAGTAGGGTAAGAGTGGGGACCCAGGGGCCTCGGATGAACTGTTGGCTACAATGGCTCCATCCGGCCCCAAACAAATGTACCTCAGCCCCCTATGAAAGGGCCCCTCTTACCCTCTTTCTACCCCTCTTATTCTCCCCCCTTCCCTCTCCTCCTCTATTGACCCTTCTTCTCTCCTCCCCCCTCACACACTTTCACACTCACCACATACGCTGCTGCTACTGTCTATTATCTATCCTGTTGCCAAGTCACTTTACCCTTGCCTATATGTACAGTACATACTGTAGCTACCTCAATTACCTTGAAACCCTGCACACCAACTCAGTACTGGTACTCCCTGTTGTCATGTTCGTCGTATTGAGGAGACCAAGGCGCAGCGTGATATGAATACATATTACTTTTAATAAAGACGGACACTAAACAAACTATACAAAATGAACATGACACTATACTACAAATGTGCAGACACAGGCAACTAGACATAGACAATAACCCACGAAATACCCAAAGCAGATGGCTGCCTAAATATGGTTCCCAATCAGAGACAACGATAAACACCTGCCTCTAATTGAGAACCAATCTAGGCAACCATAGACATATATAAACACCTAGATGATAAACAACCCCATAAACCTACAAAACCCATAGACAGTACAAAAACACATACATCACCCATGTCACACCCTGACCAAACCAAAACAATAAAGAAAACAAAGAATACTCAGGTCAGGGCGTGACACCTGTACATAGCCATGTTATTTTTGTTTGTTATTCACTGTGTATTTATTCCTTGTGTCACTAATTATATTTTTTAAACTCTGCATTGTTGGAGAAGGAGCCGTAAGCATATCACTGTTAGTCTACACCTGTACATTTTATTTTATTTTGATTTGATTCTCCTCCCTCACTGCCGAGGGCTCTCAGAGTCACTGGGAAACAGATGGTGTACACTCCCTGTAGCAGAACCCTTTTGGGTTCCCTGTAGAACCCTCTGTGGAAAGGGTTCTACCTGGAACCAAAAAGGTTTCTTCAAAGGGTTATCTTAAAAGGGGACAGCCGAAGAACCATTTTAGGTTCCAGATATCACCTTTTACACAATGGAGAGAGCAGAGAAAGTCCCCTGGTCTGGAGATGGGGAGGAGAGAGAGAAGAGGAGGAGAGGAAGGGGTGGTGAAAACAGGCATGGTGATGAGAAGAGTAGGAGAGGGAAGAGAAGGAGGAGATGGGGGATGTGGAGAGGAAGAGGAAGACGAGAGGGAAAGGGTAGGAGAGGAAAGAGATTTTTGTGCTCTTTCCCACGTAAAGGAGCCAGCGGGGCAGTGAGGTGCGACTCAGACCTTAGAACTACAGTTAGTAGAACTAACGTTCCCTTTGAAAGTATTGTTCCATGGTGGGTGGACCTGCTGCACCAGTCAGTGTACCCTTCATCTCTCAGACATCAGCCTTTTTTCTTAGCATTCTGCGCCTGCAATAAAGGCAAGTTCGACTGTAATGCCACTATTGGTGGACATTGAGAATGAATTAGTCCACCTGGACCTTAGTCCCTTTCTGCTCAAGGTCAAGATTAAACATTTGTTGACCATTTGAAATGTATATCTTTTGTCTGGTTTACATACAGGTTTACATACAGTACATAGCATGTAGTGCTGCGCGATTAGTGCTTTTTGAGGTTTGTTCAGTTTTGGTTAAATTCTTTAAAAATAATCACAGTTTTGATTATTCTTTAAACATTAAATGCATTATGAAATAATGATGTTTTAATGATTTTAGAGCTTTTTAAAAGACATTTCAAAGCCACGAATAGTGAATACTCAATTGTCAAAATACATTTTCCATTCTCTGTCTGGCCCACATTAGGTAGACATCAATAGAAAAATATGAAATTACTATGAAATAATAAAATATTTCAGATAGTGTATATTACTTAGTTTATATTTGATGACTTTATTATTTTTAATTCCTTAAAGTCATCATCTCATCTCTGCTCAGGTAGTAGCAGTCAGCCAGACAGTTATCTATGTGCTCCCTGTACTGTACTGTCTTTAGTCATCCTATTTAGTTAGCCCGCCTAAATATGCTGCAGTGCAGAGCTGTCTGACAAAATCATTTTACTAGTTCTTCAAAGTCTCTGCCCTCATCATTGTGTTGTGTACATTCCTCTCTCATGCAGTCTATGTGGTCTGTGTCTTTCTAACCTAATGTAGCAGGCATAAAAGTGTTTCCGTCCAGAGATCTGTATATAATGACGAGATGCTCATGTCTCCGCCATAACAATAGAAGTTGTTGTCCCAAAGGCAATCGATTATGGTCATTATAGCTAATAAGAATGTTTACGTGATGAACTAGGTTGAATATTTGTTCAATGAAAACTACAACTCCCTTCAGCACAGCATCCCATATAGTTCTAGAGTTGATTTTTCTCATGAATTATTTGATTTCTCCCTAGAGCTCACAAAACTAAAAAACTAAATGGAATTCAAGTAATTTTATTAGTTGATTATTAGTTGATTAATAACTGAACCCCCCCCCCCATAATGTTGCCACTACCGTCTCTTATGACTAAAAATAACTTCTAGACGTCAGGACTGCGATTACTCACCACAGACTGGCAGAATCCTTTTTTTCCTTTAACGAGTCTGACGAGCCCGACGCAAATGATATAGTGCTTTCACGGGAACAGGCCCAGATCCCCGTGATTTGCGTGAAGAGAAGGCAGAGAAAAAGGGGCCAGAGGGCGGGCTGCCTTCTGAGAATTCGTAGGCGACCAGATAAACCTCCACTTCCTTCCATTCTGCTAGCAAACGTGCAATCTTTGGAGAATAAAATAGATGACCTACGCGGAAGATTAAACTACCAACGGGACATTCAAAACAGTAATATCTTATGCTTCACGGAGTCGTGGCTGAACGACGACACTATCAACATACAGCTGGCTGGTTATACGCTGTACCAGGATAGAACAGTGGGATAGAACAGCGGCGTCTGGTAAGACAAGAGGCGGCGGACTAGGGCTGGGCGATATATTGAGTTTTTTAGAGCAATATGGAAAATGCCTATATCGCAAGAATCAAGGTTCTGTTATAATGTTGTATGTTTTACAAATGCAGCATCTCACTGTCTCTTCTCTGTCAGCCCAATGTCGAATCATATCCCAATTGCGTGACGACACGTGGACAGAGGTTATCCACCAATCACAACCCTAGACAGCCTTTCACAAATTGTAACCAAGCTGGAGAAGTGTAGCGGTGGTAAAACTTCCACCAAAATGGAAAATGAGGAAGCCAGCTCAGCCTCTCGTGAGGATGAAATCATACCCAAAAAGGGCAGCAATGTTTTTTCAGTAATATGGAAGTGGTTTGTGTTGAAGAGGTCTGATGTTCAGCAGACGAATGTCCTGTGCAAAATGTGTCAAAAGACGATTGCTACGAAAAGCAGCAGCACAACAAACCTCTTCCATCACCTGCAACTGAAACAAGCTGTTGAATGGGAGGAATGCGTGAGAATACGCAATGCCGATTCCAGTCGCCCGATTCCCAAAACGTCTGCTGAAAGACAAACTATCATAGCTGCATCCTTTACAAACATAATCCCTTATGAAAAGAAAAGTTTGAGGTGGAAGGCGATAACGGATGCAGTGACCTATTACATAGCGAAAGATATGGTCCCAATCTTTACAATAGAAAAGCTAGGCTTTTAAAAGCTGCTAGGTACAGTTGACCACAAATATCAGCTGCCAAGCTGCATGCTGTACTTGTCACATTATTGAAAATGCTGCTATTCTTCATTCTTTTCAGAGAATGGTGTGAAAGACTCCCGAGTTGACCGTTCCATTGGGTTGTGCAAGAAGGTGGTCAGCACCTTTTCCTTCAGCTGGAAGAAGAGGAGAGACTTGTCTGTAGCACAGGCTGAGCTCAGTCTACCCCCTCACCAGCTCATCACAGTTCACAACCAGGTAGTTGTCAAGACAGAAGATGATAGAACAAATCCTGGAACAAGAAAATGCCATAGCCCGGGTCCTGGTCTCAGAGAAGAAAAGCAGGCACCTTGTGCCCAACTATCAGGTTTTTGATGTGTTGGAGTCAATGAACAAAGCCATAGGCCCACAACAGGAATTCACTGACGTGCTGTCAGGGGAGAACTATGTTAGCGTCTCCTACCTCAAGCCTGTGCTAAACCTGTTCAACCGCAGCCTCCTGCAGCCAGAGGAAGGTGAGGGCACGCTCACAAAGAATATCAAAAGTGCCACACTACAGTATCTCAACGACATGTACGAAGATCCTGCCACAGGTGAACTCCTTGATATGGTCTTGCTGGTGGATCCCCAGTTCAGGACAACATATATAGCAGATGACAAGATTTAGAGCATTCAAACAAAGAGCTGTTTTCGAGCTGAAGTCTCTGCTAGCTGAGGAAAGCACATGTCACCCTGGCACAACCGTTCGCCAAGAAGAAGAAAGCGAACCTGTGTCTAAGAAGGGCAAGAAAACACTTTCAAGCTTCTTCAAGAAGACAGCGCTGTCAGGCCCACAGTTAGAGGAGGACAACATCAAAACTGAGTTGTCAAGTTACTTGATGATGTCCCCTGACACAGACTCAGACAAAGACCCACTTGAGTGGTGGATGCTCCATGAGGCCAACTTCCCAAGACTGAGTAAGCTTGCTAAAAAGTACTTGTGCTTTCCTGCTACAAGTGCTCCTTCGGATAGGGTCTTTAGCACAGGTGGGAACATTGTGACATGTCACAGGGCATGCCTCAAGCCAGAGTCAGTAGATAGGCTTGTGTTCCTCACCAGAAACTTGTGAAGAACAAAGTAAAGGAAGATATTTTGTTTAACATAATTTTATAATTTGCTTTATTATTGTGCAAATTCTTCTTAGGGATAAATTTTTTCATTCATAATTTTTTTATTTTATTTGCATAAAATTATGACAGCCTGTCAAGCATGGTTGTTAATTTGTTTTGCACAATAGGCCTTGAGGCCTTATATATATATATATATATATATATATATATATATATATTTTTTTTTTAATAAAGAAAATTAAATTAAGGATTATGTATTGGGCTTTTTTTATTTGTTTAGAGAAAAAACTGAAAAATCGAGATATATTTTGTGAATCGTCCAAACCTCAGATTTGTTTTTTAGATATTACTTTTAGGCCATATCACCCAGCGGACAATGTATTTTTGTAAATAACAGCTGGTGCATGATATCTAAGGAAGTCTCTAGCTATTGCTTGCCTGAGGTAGAGTATCTCATGATAAGCTGTAGACCACACTATCTACCTAGAGAGTTTTCATGTGTATCTTTTGTAGCCGTTTACATACCACCACAATCTGAGGCTGGCACTAAGACAGCATTGAATGAGCTGTATTTCCGGCATAAGTAAACAAGAAAATGCTCACCCAGAGGCAGTGCTCCTAGTAGCTTAAATCCTCCTAGTAACTTAAATCCGTTTTAACAAATTTCTATCAGCATGTTAAATGGGCAACCAATGGGGAAAAAACTCTGGACTACCTAACCGATTCCTGCTTACAAGCAAGAATTAAAGCAGGAAGCCCCAGTGACTAGATCAATAAAAAAGTGGTCAGATGAAGCAGATGCTAAGCCATAGGACTGTTTTGCTAGCACAGACTGGGAATATGTTCCAGGATTCCTCCAATGGCTTTGAGGAGTACACCACATCAGTGGACCGTACGTACATACCCCAACCAGAAGCCATGGATTATAGGCAACATCCGCACTGAGCTAAAGGCTAGAGCTGCCGCTTTTAAGGAGCGGAAGCTTATAAGAAACCCTGCTATGTCCTCCGACGAACCATCAAACAGGCAAAGCATCAATACAGGACTAAGATCGAATCGTACTACACCGGCTCTGAGGCTCGTCGGATGTGGCAGGGTTTGCAAACCATTACAGACGACAAAGGGAAGCACAGTGACACAAACCTACCAGACGAGCTAAACTACTTCTATGCTCGCTTCGAGGCAAATAACACTGAAACATGCATGAGAGCACCAGCTGTTCCGGAAGACTGTGTGATCACGATCTCCGCAGTAAGACCTTTAAACAGGTCAACTGACTACAGCTCAGCGTTCAACACGGATGTTAGGGGAGATGGAGAAAGGTGAGGGGTGAGGGTGAGGGGTGAGTTATAGTGGGAATGGTGAGGGGTAAAGGGGTAAGGTAGAGGGAGAAGAGAGGGGTGGATAAAGCAAGGAACTCATTTACCCATGCCTCCAAATTGTGTATAGCAGTGGTGTAAAGTACTGAAGTAAAAATACTACTTATATGTTTTTTTGGGGGTATCTATACTTTACTATATTTGCGAACTTTTACTTCACTACATTCCTAAAGAAAATAATGTACTTTTTACTCCATACATATTCCCTGAAACGCAAAAGTACATTTTGACAGGAAAATGGTCCAATTCACACACACCAAGAGAACATCACTGGTCATCCCTACTGTCTCTGATCTGGCGGACTCACTAAACACAAATGCTTCGTTTGTAAATTATGTCTGTATGTATTGGCTATCCGTCAAAAAAATATTCCGTTTGGTTTGCTTAATATAAGGAATTTGAAATGGTTTATACTTTTTCTTTTGATACTGTAACGGTCGTCGTCGGTGGAAGAAGGTGAGGACCAAGGTGCAGCGTGGTGTGTGTCCATATTTATTAAATGAACACGTAAATAACAAAATAACAAAGAGAAACGACCGAAAACAGTTCTGGCTGGTGCAGACACACAACAGAAAACAATCACCCATGAAACACAATAGAAAACAGGCTACCTAAATATGGTTCTCAATCAGGGACAACGATTGACAGCTGCCTCTGATTGAGAACCATACCAGGCCAAACACAGAAATAGCAAATAATAGAAAAACTAACATAGACAACCCACCCAACTCACGCCCTGACCATACTAAAACAAAGACATAACAAAAGAACTAAGGTCAGAACGTGTCAGATACCTAAGTACATTTGAGCATTTCCATTTACTTTCGATACTTAAGTATATTTAAAAGCAAATACTTTTAGACTTTTACTCAAGTAGTATATTAGTGAGTGACTTTCACTTTTACATGAGTCATTTTCTATTAAGGTATCTTTACTTTTACTCAATTATGACTATTTAGTACTTTTTCCACCACTGGTGTATAGTGCACTCACATGCTCCCCCCCACCCCACCAGTCCAGTGGTAAAGGGATATGGAAGGTCAGCTACAGAAAGTTTGGTGAACATTAGGATGAGAGAATTACTCTAAGAAGTAAGAGTAAGGGTAAATAAATTATAAATACGAGTAAGGGTAAGGTGTGGGTTAGAGTAGACATTGTATTTGCAGCAGTAGTCAGAAAGCCCCAATAACACAGTCCTTTCCAGCATATAGCGATAGCAGTTTAGAAAACTGACTGTACAGTTATGACCTAAAGCGCACCCAGTCAGACATCTCAGACAGGGCAGAACGACAACATTATCAAGACAATCACGCCATTAATTAACAACAGAACCTCCAAAAACCATTCAACCCACTGGGCAAAAACTGGTTTAATCAACATTGTTTCCACTTCATTTCAACTCAAAATATCTATGTAATGACCTTAAATCAATGTGGAAAACTAATTGGAGTGCAAAAATTCATCAACAAAAGGGCATTTCGTATTTCTTTCATACATTCTTAACTTAAATCCAATGACATGGTGAAATGTTGTTGTTGATTTCACACTGAATTCATGTTAGTTGACAACTCAACCAAATGTAAATCAAAACTAGACGTTGAACTGATGTCTGTGCCCATTGGGAAGCCTCACATAGTTGATGATTAGTTAAGTGAGAGGTCCAAACTAAGCCCTAGTCCTTCACTGTAGTGTCATCTCACTGCTCTTGTTGCTGCTCTTCACATTAGTGGAGGGAAACAATGTTGACCTGGTGAATGAACAGAGCAAACAACAGTCTCTTCAGAGCTACTTGAGGGCAATTCCACAGTAACAGAGTGACGCTGAGACTCAGATCTTTCCCTTTACAGATGTAGGATCTTAATTTGATCACCCTGTTGCAGGAGAACTTTCCTACAATGCAGGACATTTCAAACTTGTAGTGAATTTGAAGTTTTAAGATGCTTCTGAAGTTTGTAATATCCACTTAGACAAAGTTTGGTAACATTGCATCTGCAATGTTCTTCAAGTAAATGTGTTTTTGTAAAAATGTCTGTTTAAAAAAATCTTAGTCTTAGCATCACTCTGTTACCATGGAATTGCCCTTGACCCCTATGCTCCTCCGCTAGCAGAGGAGAGGAGTCCTCCTCGGGACACAATCATACATTATTCATCACTGGCCTCAATTAGGAAACTGTTCATTCAAATGGCTGCTCCTCCTCTGTAGGTTGTGTGTTCTGGATGTAATACATTCAACTCTACTGCGCAGTACTGTAGATTCTGTGTTCTGAACATAACGTTAAATTCTACAAGTTTCATCCCTAGTAGGGCCAGATTTCCCAGCTGACCACATGGCCATTGTCCTTGTTATAAGAATTTCACAAAGTGAATAATACATGTTACATCTTGCTTGTAGAAAACAAAATGTAAACAGCATTAATTACCTGGATGAATGCTGATACCTACTAGAACTTCAGAGTTATGGGCCAACCTCAGTACAGGCAATGGTTCAATTACTAGAACAAAACTTAAAGTCAACTTGTAAAGACGCCTCTGTTTTTCTACCATCTCTGAGCTCTGACTGTGAGTTCAGGGGAAACACTCTTTTCACATCACTTCAATACCGGAGTGACTTTTCGTAGCAGGTTAGGAGAACTGACACAGCAGGTTATGAGAATTAACATAGCTGGTTAGGAGACTGAGGTTAATATTAGAAAAGGGGATGTCTAGTCAGTTGCACAACTGAATGCATTCAACTGAAATGTGTCTTCCGCATTTAACCCAGCCCCTCCTAATCAGAGAGGTGTGGAGTGCTGCCATAATCAACATCCATGTCTTCGGCACCCAGGGAACAGTGGGATAACTACTTTGCTCAGGGGCAGAACAACAGATTTTTACCTTGTCAGCTCAGAGATTTGATCTAGCAACCTTTTGGTTACTGTCCCAACACTCTAACCAATAGGCTACCTGGGTTAGAGTTAGCAAAAAAATGCTCTCCTAACCTGCTACGAAAATCACTTCTTATCGAAGTGGTGTGAAAAGTGTGTCCTTTGAGTTCAGCTAATCCAAAACCAAAGCATCTCAACAGCCAACGCGAATGGCCCGGTCACTGATGTTACGCAATCCCACCCCAATAAGGTTTACATGTACACACACACACCTCGCGGTAACCCTGACAACCATAGCACGGGCTAATTTGATAGGGCTGTAAATCTCTAACCTTGTCTGTTTCATTAGCTGGTTTCCTGTTTAGGAGAATAACCTGCAGGAAGGAAGCCTGGGAAAACAGCCTGGATGACTCCCAAATGACCCCCTTCCCCTTGCCTCTCCATTTGCGCGTTCATGCGTGCCTTCGCCATTTGCACAAGTGTCCCAAAGCTGAGGGAGTGAAAATGGTCAAGGGTGTAGGGGCTAATTAGACCGTAAGACAGCCACCTCTAACGAGCCAACAAGACTGCAGGTTTGAGATCCCGATATTTTTGCTTAAGAGCGAAGTGCTATCCCAATATTTTTAGAGATCGCACAATTTCATAAAGAATAATGGAGAGGGCTGCCTAATTATACTGCACAAATATATAAATGCAACATGCAACAATTTCAAAGATTTTACAGAGTTACAGTTCATATAAGGAAATCAATCAATTGAAATACATTCATTAGGCCCTAATTTATGGATTTCACATGACTGGTAATACAGATATGCATCGGTTGGTCACAGATACCGTTTACCTCCACTGTATTCACATCCTACCATACCTTTGTCTGTACATTATGCGTTGAATCTACTATACATCGCCCAGAAACCTGCTCCTTTCACTCTCTGTTCTGAATGTACTAGACAACAAGTTCTTGTAGCCTTTAGCCGTACCCTTATCCTACTCCTCCTCTGTTCCTCTGATGATGTAAAGGTTAATCCAGGCCCTGCAGTGCCTAATTCCACTCCCATTCTCCAGGCGCTCTCATTTGTTGACTTCTTTAACCCTAAGTTTGTTTTATTCAATGCTTTCTTCAGCACACTCTGCCAACCCGGATGTCCTAGCCATGTCTGAATCCTGGCTTAGGAAGGCCACCAAAAACCCTGAAATTTCCATCCCTAACTATAACATTCTCCGACAAGATGGAACTGCCAAAGGGGGCGGAGTTGCAATCTACTGCAGAAATAGCCTGCAGAGTTCTGTCTTACTATCCAGGTCTGTGCCCAAACAATTTGAGCTTCTACTTTTAAAAATCCACCTTTCCAGAAACAAGTCTCTCACCGTTGCAGCTTGCTATAGACCACCTTCTGCCACCAGCTGTGCCCTAGACACCATATGTGAATTGATTGCCCCCCATCTATCTTCAGAGCTCGTGCTGATAGGTGACCTAAACTGGGACATGCCTGACACCCCAGCCATCCTGGTATCCTGGAAGGATATTGACCTCATTCCGTCAGTAGAGGATGCCTGGTTATTCTTTAAAAGTGCTTTCCTCACTATCTTAAATAAGCATGCCCCATTCAAGAAATGTAGGACAGGCCTCCGGGGTGGTGCAGTGGTTAAGGGCACTGTACTGCAGTGCCAGCTGTGCCATCAGAGACTCTGGGTTCGCGCCCAGGCTCTGTCGTAACCGGCCGCGACCGGGAGGTCCGTGGGGCGATGCACAATTGGCCTAGCATCGTCCGGGTTAGGGAGGGATTGGCCTGCCAGCGACTCCTGTGGCAGGCCGGGCGCAGTGCACGCTAACCAAGGTTGCCAGGTGCACGGTGTTTCCTCTGACACATTGGTGGGGCTGGCTTCCGGGGTGGATGGCGCTGTGTTAAGAAGCAGTGCGGCTTGGTTGTGTTGTGCGTTGGAGGACACATGACTTTCAACCTTCGTCTCTCCCGAGTCCGTACGGGAGTTGTAGCGATGAGACAAGATAGTAGCTACTAAAAACAATTAGATACCATGAAATTGGGGATACATTTTTTTTTTAAATAAAATGTAGGACCAGGAACAGATATAGCCCTTGGCTCACTCCAAGCCTCCATGCCATTGACCAGCACAAAAACATCCTGTGGAGTTCTGCATTAGCATCGAATAGCCCCCGTGATATGCAACTTTTCAGGGAAGTTAGGAACCAATATACACAGGCAGTTAGGAAAGCAAAGGCTAGCTTTTCAAGCAGAAATTTGCATCCTGTAGCACAAACTCCCAAAAGTTCTGGGACACTGTAAAGTCTATGGAGAATAAGAGCACCTCTTCCAGCTGCCCACTTCACTGAGGCTAGGAAACACTGTCACCACCGATAAGTCCACTATAATTGAGAATTATACTGGCCATGCTTTCCACCTGGCTACCCCTACCCTGGTCATCAGCCCTGCACACCCCACAGCAACTCGCCCAAGCCTCCCCCATTTCTGCTTCACCCAAATCCAAATAGCTGATGTTCTGAAAGAGCTGCAAAATCTGGACCCTTTACAAATCAGCCGGGATAGACAATCTGGACCCTCTCTTTTTAAAATTATCCGCCGAAATTGTTGCAACCCCTATTACTAGCCTGTTCAACCTCTCTTTCGTATTGTCTGAGATCCCCAAAGATTGGAAAGCTGCCGCGCTCATCCCCCTCTTCAAAGGGGGAAACACTCTAGACCCAAACTGCTACAGACCTATATCTATCCTACCCTGCCTTTCTAAGGTCTTCGAAACCAAGTTAACAAACAGATCACCGACCATTTTGAATTCCACTGGACCTTCTCCGCTATAAAATCTGGTTTCCAAGCTGATCATGGGTGCACCTCAGCCATGCTCAAGGTCCTAAACGATATCATAACCACCATCGATAGGAGACAACACTGTGCAGCTGTATTCATCGACCTGGCCAAGGCTTTCAACTCTGTCAATCACCATATTCTTATCGGCAGATTCAATAGCCTTGGTTTCCCAAATGACTGCCTCGCCTGGTTCACCAACTACTTCTCAGACAGAGTTCAGTGTGTCAAATCGGAGAGCCTGTTGTCCGGACCTCTGGCAGTCTCTATGGGGGTGCAACAGGGTTCAATTCTCCGGCTGACTATTTTCTCTGTATACATCAATGATGTTGTTCTTGCTGCTGTTGATTCTCTGATCCACCTCTACGCAGACAACACCATTCGGTATACTTCTGGCCCTTCTTTGGACACTGTGTTAACTAACCTCCAGACGAGCTTCAATGCCATACATCTTTCCTTCCGTGGCCTCCAACTGCTCTTAAATGCAAGTAAAACTAAATGCATGCTCTTCAACCGATCGCTGCCCGCACCTGCCCGCCCGTCCAGCATCACTACTCTGGACGGTTCTGACTTAGAATATGTGGACAACTACAAATACCTAGGTGTCTGGTTAGACTGTTAACTCTCCTTCTAGACTCTTATTTTATTTTTTTGCTCCTTTGCACCCCAGTATCTCTACTTGCACATTCATCTTCTGCACATCTATCACTCCAGTGTTTAATTGCTAAATTGTAATTACTTCACCCTATGGCCTACTTATTGCCTTACCTCCCTTATCTTACCTCCTTTGCACACACTGTATATAGACTTTTTCTATTGTGTTATTGACTGTATGTTTGTTTATTCCATGTGTAACTCTGTGGTGTTGTTTGTGTCGCACTGCTTTGCTTTATCTTGGCCAGATCGCAGTTGTACATGAGAACTTGTTCTCAACTAGCCTACCTGGTTAAATAATGGTGAAAAAATACCTTAAATTAAAGGTAGGGGCATGGATCAGAAAACCGGACAGTATCTGGTGTGCAGCCTCATGCAGCACTACATATCTCCTTCAGAAAGAGTTGATCAGGCTGTTGTGGCCTGTGGAATGTTGTCCCACTCCTCTTCAATGCCTGCGCAAAGTTGCTGGATATTGGCGGGAACTGGAACACACTGTCTTACATGTCGATCCAGAGTATCCCAAACATGCTCAAAGGATGACATGTCTGTTGAGTATGCAGGTTATGAAAGAACTGGGACATATTAAGCTTCCAGGAATTGTGTACCGATCCTTGAGACATGGGGCCGTGCATTATCATGCTGAATCATGAGGTGATGGAGGCGGATGAATGGCATGACAATGTGCCTCAGGATCTTGTCACGTTATCTCTGTGCATTCAAATTGCAATAGATAAAATGCAATGGTGTTCGTTGTCCATAGCTTATGCCTGCCCATACCATATCCCCACCGCCAGCATGGGGCACTCTGTTCACAACGTGGACATCAGCAAACCTCTGCTGTTGTGATGCCGGTTGGACGTACTGCCAAATTCTCTAAAGCGACGTTAGAGGCGGCTTATGGTAGAGAAATTAACATAACATTCTCTGGCAACAACTCTGATGGACATTCCTTCAGGCAGCATTCCAATTGCATGCTCCTTCATAACTTGAGCCATCCGTAGCATTGTGTTGTGTGACAAAACTGCACATTTTAGAGTGGCCTTTTATTGTCCCCCAGCACAAGGTGCACCTCTGTAATGATTATACTGTTTAATCAGCTTGTTGATATGCCACACCTGTCAGGTGGATGGATTATCTTGGCAAAGGAGAAATGCTTGCTAACAGGGATGTAAACAAATTTGTGTACAAAATGTGAGAGAAATAAGATTTTGTGCGCATGGAAAATGTCTGAGACATTTTATTTCAGCTCATGAAACATGGAACCAACTCTTTACATGTTGCGTTTATATTTTTGTTCAGTATATAAGCCACATTTGTTAATTAATTAATTTGTTAATTAATGAAGAGGCGACTCCAGGATGCTGAGTTGCAAAGAAAATGCCATATCTCAGACTGGACAATAAAAATAAAATATTAAGATGGGCCAAAGAACACAGACACTGGACAGAGGAACTCTTCACTGTTGACGTTGAGACTGGTGTTTTGCGGGTACTATTTAATGAAGCTGCCAGTTGAGGACTTGTGATGTTGAACTTCCGTCCTCTCAGGCAAGGGGCACCATGTATGAATTTATGGTTGGATCAGAATTGCTGTTATAATCCTTGGCCAGTACGGACAGCTCAGTAAAACCTCAAGTCCAAATTCTAGGATTCTGAGTGGTGCAGTTGTCTAAGGCACTGCATCTCAGCACTAGAGGTGTCACTACAGACCCTGGTTCAATTCCAGGCTGAATTACAACCAGGCCATAATTGTGAGCCCCATAGGGTGGTGCAAAATTTGTCCAGGTTTGGCCGGGGTAGGCCGTCATTGTAAATAAGAATTTGTTCTTAACTGACTTGCCTAGTTAAATAAAACGTTAAAAATCCCTATCTCCATCCATGGTGAATTTAGGAAAGTTGTGATTTTAGCTAGCGAGCTAGCCACCGGAGGCCAACAACACAATGAGATGCAGCACTAACGTTTTTTTCTGTCCATGACGTTTGGCCTCTGCTGTGATGTGGTTGGTGTGAAGCAAAATCCAAACAGGCTTCCCTTGGCACTTTTTTTTTGATACGCCAGGACCATTCACAGCTGAGCTCACTCAGTTTAGCTCAATGCTGATTGGCTATTATGTTATATTTTTTTAATCAAGGGAGACCACGCTCACTGGCTTCCCTTTTGCATTCTATGCTGCGGGCGACAACAGTTTCATACTCTTTTTGACCAGACAGAATCAGATAGATGGGCTACACATACTGAGGCAGAGGGGGCACTGTTTTGTTCACTCGGATGAGATACTTTCAGGAGTCGCCTCTTCACTGTTGACTTTGGGACTGGTGTTTTGCGGGTACTATTTAATTAAGCTGCCAGTTGAAGACTTGTGAAGTGTCTGTTTCTCAAACTGTTTCTCAAACTAATGTACTTGTCCTCTTGCTCAGTTGTGCACCGGGGCCTCCTACTCCTCTTTCTATTCTGGTTAGGGCCAGTTTGTGCTGTTCTATGAAGGGAGTAGTTCCCAGCGTTGTACAAGATCTTCAGTTTCTTGGCAATTTCTCGCATGGAATAGCCTTAATTTCTCAGAACAAGAACAGGCTGACGAATTTCCGAAGAAAGTTATTTGTTTCTGTCAATTTTGAGCCTGTAATCGAACCCACAAATGCTGATGCTCCAGATAAAAGGCCAGTTTTATTGCTTCTTTAATCAGAACATCAGTTTTCAGCTAAGCTAACATAATTGCAAAAGGGTTTTCTAATGATCAATTAGCATTTCAAAATGATAAACCTAGATTAGCTAACACAACGTGCCATTGGACCACAGGAGTGATGGTTGCTGGTAATGGGCCTCTGAACGCCTATGTAAATATTCCATTAAAAATCAGCCGTTTCCAGCTACAATAGTCACTTACAACGTTAACAATGTCTACACTGTATTTCTGATCAATTTGATGTTATTTTAATGGACAAAAAGAATGTGCTTTTCTTTCAAAAACAAGGACATTTCTAAGTGACCCCAAACTTTTGAAAGGTGTGTACATAATGTTAGTGTACATAATGTGTAAAACAAGTGTTTTTAAATCTACCCATGGGTTCTGAAACTGAGGCAAACATGCATATGTTTTCATGGCCATCTTTCCATATTCTGAACACATTCTCCACGTCTACATTCTAGTCTTGTGCCGATAAAATTCAAAATTTAAGGTAGGCTTACACATTGTTTAAAGGATCGCTTTAGATAAATGAACAGAAAACAAACTAATTGAGCAAAAACTCTCTGATCAAATTGGTAGGCCACCCAATGGGTGTGTTTTCTGGGGTTTAATTAAACCTATTCCGTGCGTGCAAGGGAGCCACACCCGCAAACCTCGGTACTCACCTCCAAGATGAGTCTGAATACCAACTACTGAGAAGTGTTTAGGAAAAGCACGTGTAGGAAAGGCATACATTTCTTAATTCTAAATCGGCTCCCAGGTGAAGGAGGTGACGAGAATACAGTGAAACGTATTGTAAAATGAATGATCACCTTTTCTTCTTCAAAGAAAAACACTACTCATTTATTTTGGGTTATAAAAAGTCAGCCTCCTGCAAAGTACCCAACACAGCTGCATCACTCATAAAGTGGGTTCAAAAGACAAGTGTGAAGACATGTCCCACTGGCCACACACTTTGAATCAACGTTGTTTCCAAGTCATTTCAATTAAATTACGTTGAAACAACGTGAAATAGACGTGGGGTGTGTCATTGGATCAGTGAGGTGTTTGTTCACATGTTCAGGTTCTGTGTTATGTGGTCATAAGGTAATAGGGTAAGGGAGAGGGGAGAGGGAGAGAGGTAGAGGGTCTATAGAGATGAAAGAGAGAGAAAATGAGAGAGGGTAAAGGAGTCTGGAGAAAGGAATGACCAGGAAAAAAAGAAGGGAGAAGAGAGAGAGGACAGGTGGAAGAGAGGGATGATCAGGGGGCCAAGGAAAAGGAAGGAAAGAGAGAGTGGGGAGAGGGGGTGTGTCCATCCAAAGCAGCACACTACAGTGGACTCAACTCAAACGTAAACATGGGGTAAGTAGAGCAAGGAGGGGAGTGTCAGTGTGTGTTTGGGGTGCAGCTGGTCTTGTGATCAAGATCATGAATATGTGGGTGATTAACTCCTCCTCACTGTGAGACCAACCAATACCCATGGCCCCAGCCTGTGTCAAGACCCCGGGGTGTGTAAAAAGTTGGTGAAAGGGTGTGACCGGTGTAGATTGCCTCTAGGTTGTGTTTGGACCGGCCTCCATATGACCACTGGCGTAGCACCCCCCCCCCCCCCCACAGAAAAATGTATAGTATAGTATACAGTAGACTACATATACATATACAAAAGTACGTTGCAACAAAATGCAAATTAATTACTTAAAAATGATACAATGTGATTTTCTGGATTTTGGTTTTAGATTTCGTCACTCACAGTTGAAGTGTACCTATGATAAAAATTACAGACCTCTACATGCTTTGTAAGTAGGAAAACCTGCAAAATCGGCAGTGTATCAAATACTTGTTCTCCCCACTGTATATATATCTGTTCTGTCTCCAGCACACATGTCTCCACCCACACAATCACACACACAGAGAGAGGGAAAGCGTGAGGAAGAGGGAGAGAGTACTGGGGGAGTGGCGGCAGGTCAAGGAGACACAGGATGAGCAGTAGTGTCACGACTTCCTCCAAAGTCGGTTACTCTCCTTGTTCGGACGGCGTTCGGCGGTCGACGTCACCGGTCTTCTAGCCATCGCCGATCCACCTTTCATTTTCCATTTGTTTTGTCTTGTTTTCCCACACACCTAGTTTACATTTCCCTCATTACGTGTCATGTATTTAACCCTCTGTTCCCCCCCATGTCTGTGTGTGGAACTGTTTATTGTTTTGTGTATGCGGACGTTAGACTGGTTGCACTGGGTTATGTCAACCTGTATTGTGGTTAGTGTTTTTTTGTGCCGTGTGTTTTGTTCGCCTAAATAAAAGGCTCCGTTTGCTACCCAAATTCTGCTCTCCTGCGCCTGACTCCCTTACAGCCAGTTACACATACCTAACAAGTAGAGGGCATGGCAGGAGCAGATGTAACAGCTGCCCTTATATGCCAACTCCTCTCTTCCATATGGGTACAGTAGACAGGGCACAAAATAACAATAATCTCATGACTAACAGTACAATGTAATGCAAACACAATGTACAGTATGAAATAGAAATGTACAGTATATCCTATAGACCTAGGCTTGCCAACATTCCTCGTGACAGCCAGGCGTTATGTATAGTACAGTGACGAGCACTTATGGACAACTAACAGTAAAATGTCGTCAACCTAGTTCAACAAACAAAAACACATGACATACCTGATAATGACAGAAAAAACTTCCATAAACACATGCTGTGCTGCACTTATACGCCAACTCTTCTGCAAAGTACAATTCAACAACATGGGGACAGCTATGGCCAATGACGACACGCACAGTAAAATGTGCAGTACCTAGCTAGCATGTACATTGTTCATTAATCAACAGACAAAAGTTAACGTTACCGAAATGACTGAACACGCCCCCATTCACATCGACGGGGCTGCAGTGGAGCGGGTTGAGAGTTTCAAGTTTCTTGGTGTCCACATCAACGAGAACCTATCATGGTCCAAACACACCAAGAAAGTAGTGAAGAGGGCATGACAACACCTTTTCCCCCTCTGGGGACTGAAAAGATTTGGCATGTGCATCCTGACCAGTTGCATCACTGCCAGGTATGGCAACAGCTCGGCATCCGACCGTAAGGCTCTACAGAGGGTAATGCGTACGGCCCAGTACATCACTGCCAGGTATGGCAACAGCTCGGCATCCGACCGTAAGGCTCTACAGAGGGTAATGCGTACGGCCCAGTACATCACTGCCAGGTATGGCAACAGCTCGGCATCCGACCGTAAGGCTCTACAGAGGGTAATGCGTACGGCCCAGTACATCACTGCCAGGTATGGCAACAGCTCGGCATCCGACCGTAAGGCTCTACAGAGGGTAATGCGTACGGCCCAGTACATCACTGCCAGGTATGGCAACAGCTCGGCATCCGACCGTAAGGCTCTACAGAGGGTAATGCGTATGGCCCAGTACATCACTGCCAGGTATGGCAACAGCTCGGCATCCGACCGTAAGGCTCTACAGATGGTAATGCGTACGGCCCAGTACATCACTGCCAGGTATGGCAACAGCTCGGCATCCGACCGTAAGGCTCTACAGAGGGTAATGCGTACGGCCCAGTACATCACTGCCAGGTATGGCAACAGCTCGGCATCCGGCCGTAAGGCTCTACAGAGGGTAATGCGTACGGCCCAGTACATCACTGCCAGGTATGGCAACAGCTCGGCATCTGACCGTAAGGCTCTACAGAGGGTAATGCGTACGGCCCAGTACATCACTGCCAGGTATGGCAACAGCTCGGCATCCGACCGTAAGGCTCTACAGATGGTAATGCGTACGGCCCAGTACATCACTGGGGCCAAGCTTCCTAACATCCAGGACCTATATACTAGGTGGTTTCAGACGAAGGCAAAAAAAATGTAAAAAACTCCAGTCAACCAAGTCATAGACTGTTCTCTCTGTTACCGCAAGGCTAGCAGTACCGGAGCGCCAAGTCTAGGACCAAAAGGCTCCTTAACAGCTTCTACCCCCAAGCTATAAGACGGCTGAACAATTAATCAACTGGCCACCCGGACTATTTGCATTGACGCCACCCTTGATTTGACACTGCTGCACTCACTGTTTATCATCTATGTATAGTCACTTTACCCCTACCTACATGTACAAATGACCTTGAGTAACCTGTACCCCTGCACAGGGTACATTGGATTCAATTAAACTATGTTGAAGTGAATAACACAATTATCAAGGGAAACCTCAGTACTGACATAGAGAGTTAGACACACAGGGATGGACTTGGTTTCTATCTATCTATCTATCTATCTATCTATCTATCTATCTATCTATCTATCTATCTATCTATCTATCTATCTATCTATCTATCTATCTATCTATCTATCTATCTATCTAATCTCTCTTACTGTTTCAGTCTCTTATAGTATAAGAGCCCCTCTCCCCACACAAATCAAATCAAATTTGGTTGCATACACATTTAGCAGATGTTATTGCGGGTGTTGCGAAATGCTTGTAGCACTCTTCCCCCCCCCATCTGCCCCACCCTCTCTCACTCCAGAAACTCAATTGTACAGGTTTCCATGGGGATGGGAAGACCTTTTCTGGGCCAGACCATAATTTCCAAAGTGGTTGTCTGGGTGTGACATGTCCTTTTCACACTCTCGTCGGTTTAATGCTGACTTTTATGTGTATTTGTCAGCTTATGGTGCCGATGCTCAGACAGTGTTCAACCATTTACAGGGTTTGACACAGACATCATCCAACATCTGGTAGACCAGACAACATCTAATATCTGATAGACCAGACAACATCTAACATCTGGTAGACCAGACAACATCTAACATCTGGTAGACCAGACAACATCTAATATCTGATAGACCAGACAACATCTAACATCTGGTAGACCAGACAACATCTAACATCTGCTAAACCAGACAACATCTAATATCTGGTAGACCAGACAACATCTAATATCTGATAGACCAGACAACATCTAACATCTGGTAGACCAGACAACATCTAACATCTGCTAAACCAGACAACATCTAATATCTGATAGACCAGACAACATCTAATATCTGATAGACCAGACAACATCTAATATCTGGTAGACCAGACAACATCTAATATCTGATAGACCAGACAACATCTAATATCTGATAGACCAGACAACATCTAATATCTGATAGACCAGACAACATCTAACATCTGGTAGACCAGACAACATCTAATATCTGATAGACCAGACAACATCTAACATCTGGTAGACCAGACAACATCTAACATCTGGTAGACCAGACAACACATCATCTAACATCTGGTAGACCAGACAAGATCTAATATCTGGTAGACCAGACAACTTCTAACATCTGGTAGACCAGACAACATCTAATATCTGGTAGATCAGACAACTTCTAACATCTGGTAGACCAGACAACTTCTAACATCTGGTAAACCAGACAACTTCTAACATCTGGTAGACCAGACAACATCTAACATCTGGTAGACCAGACAACATCAAACATCTGGTAAACCAGACAACTTCTAACATCTGGTAGACCAGACAACATCAAACATCTGGTAAACCAGACAAGATCTAACATCTGGTAGATCAGACAACATCTAACATCTGGTAGACCAGACAACATCTAATATCTGGTAGACCAGACAACATCTAATATCTGATAGACCAGACAACATCTAATATCTGGTAGACCAGACAACATCTAATATCTGGTAGACCAGACAACATCTAATATCTGGTAGACCAGACAACATCTAATATCTGGTAGATCAGACAACATCTAATATCTGGTAGACCAGACAACATCTAACATCTGGTAGACCAGACAACATCTAATATCTGGTAGATCAGACAACATCTAACATCTGGTAGACCAGACAACATCTAATATCTGATAGACCAGACAACATCTAATATCTGGTAGACCAGACAACATCTAATATCTGGTAGACCAGACAACATCTAACATCTGGTAGACCAGACAACATCTAATATCTGGTAGACCAGACAACTTCTAACATCTGGTAAACCAGACAACTTCTAACATCTGGTAGACCAGACAACTTCTAACATCTGGTAAACCAGACAACTTCTAACATCTGGTAAACCAGACAACTTCTAACATCTGGTAGACCAGACAACTTCTAACATCTGGTAGACCAGACAACTTCTAACATCTGGTAGATCAGACAACATCTAATATCTGGTAGACCAGACAACATCTAATATCTGGTAGACCAGACAACATCTAACATCTGGTAGACCAGACAACAACTAATATCTGGTAGACCAGACAACATCTAATATCTGGTAGATCAGACAACATCTAACATCTGGTAGACCAGACAACTTCTAATATCTGATAGACCAGACAACACATCATCTAACATCTGGTAGACCAGACAACATCTAACATCTGGTAAACCAGACAACATCTAACATCTGGTAGACCAGACAACATCTAACATCTGGTAAACCAGACAACTTCTAACATCTGGTAGACCAGACAACATCTAACATCTGGTAGACCAGACAACATCTAATATCTGGTAGACCAGACAACATCTAATATCTGGTAGACCAGACAACATCTAACATCTGGTAGACCAGACAACATCTAATATCTGGTAGACCAGACAACAACTAACAACAGACAAAACAACACACTACAGAATGCAAAGACAACTTTCAGAAATGTGTACTTTCAATTGCTCCTAGTCATAGGAGTGGCAGTTAGAGCGTTGGACTAGTAACCGAAAGGTTGCAAGATTGAATCCCTGAGCTGACAAGGTAAAAATCTGTCGTTCTGCCCCTGAACAAGGCAGTTAACCCACTGTTCCTAGGCCATCATTGAAAATAAGAATTTGTTCTTAACTAACATGCCTAGTTAAATAAAGGTAAAAACATGTAAAAAAAATAAATATATCATTATAGACTTTCCTTAATATAAATGATATTGTGTAATGGAAGTTGAGAACACAGAAAGTCTACAGGCATTGGTAAAAGTTGTGATGCTTTGGGTTTGACTGCTATGGGAGGTCTTCTTGCTTGGAAAGAGAGTTTTGTGTTGTGTGGTTTTGCTTTACCTCTGAACTCCACAGTATAATCTCTCTCTCCCTCCTCCCTCTCTCTCTCTCTCTCTCTCTCTCTCTCTCTCTCGCTCTCTCGTGCTCGCTCGCTTTCCCTAGACCCCCCCCCCCCATCCCCATCCTGTCCCCTCTCCTCTCCCCTTCCCATTGGGCGTTCCTAGAACACTGAAGGGCCAATCAGAGCTCAGCTCTTGACCCCTCTGTGCCCAGCCTGTTAGGGGATTTTTGTGTTCATAAACTTTTTCTATTTTTTTTCTCTAAACCCTTGTTCAGCCCTCGAAGTGCGGAGCAGATGGAAAGAGTGTTGATGAAAGAAAGAGAGAGATAGAGAGTCAGGGTGAAACCATGCCGTATCTGAGGAAGCCTAGTGAGCATAGTGACCGAGCCTGACGACCTGATCACCCCAGACAACCAGGAAAGAGCAGTCTGGTCAACCTCAAGACCCGGACATACACACTTCCAACAGGAGAAAGAGAAATAAACAGAGAGAGAGAGTGAGAGAGAGAGAGCGAGACAGATAGAGAGCGCGAAAGAGAGAGAGAGGAGAACGCCAGATGTGTGAGAGAGAGCAGAGAGAAGGAGATGCTCAGAGAGAGCGGACAGTGACCAGAAAGGAGACCAGAGGAAGAAAGAGAAACGAAAGAGACCACTGAGAGAGTGCCTGGGGTAGTGCTGAAATCTGGGTTGTCTGTAAAGGGGTGTTTGACTTTTGGTTCTGTGGCTCTGAGAGACAACGGGAGCTCTGAGAAACAGTTTGGGGCAGTTCTGTGTTTCACTCTGACAACAGTATTACCTGTGTGTGGAAGCGAGACTGCTTCAGGTGTTCTGAAGAGGACAAAATAGTAGCCAAAGAAAAGGAGGACAGAAAGAGGACAGATAAATAAAAAGGAAAGAAAGCTATACATTTAGAAAGAAAGAACAAGAAGGAACCAGAGAGTAAGAGAGAAAAACAAAGCTAGAGACAGTCGATAACAGATAGACATAAAGACAGGATGGCAAACTCAGGATTCCAGTTACTGGGTTACTTCCTGGCATTGGGTGGTTGGATAGGCATCATCTCCACCACGGCTCTGCCCCAGTGGAAGCAGTCTTCGTACGCAGGCGACGCCATCATCACGGCGGTGGGGCTCTATGAGGGCCTGTGGATGAGCTGTGCCTCCCAGAGTACAGGACAGGTGCAGTGCAAGGTGTTTGACTCCATGCTGTCACTGGACGGTGAGTAGGACATCATAACGATCACTCCTATACTTGTGACCTGTCATTATCTGTCTTTCTATATTTCTCTCTCTCTTTCCCTGCTCCAGCATTGCATCTTGAACAAATCCGCTCTCTCTCTCTCTCTCTCTCTCTCTCTCTCTCTCTCTCTCTCTCTCTCTCTCTCTCTCTATATATATATATATATATATATATATAGAGAGAGAGAGAGATCCTGTTATGGACAGTTGTGTATCTGGAGTTGGTCATTATGAGATGCCTTATTCACTCACAACAGATCTGTTTACCCGATTCCCAACACGGGCAATTAACTGGGTTGATTTATAGAGGGAAGTGTTTGAAGAAACATCATGATCAAATTATCAATTTGCCTATTTGTATGATTCAGCAACTGAATGCATAAACAATTCATAAAACAATCTAACTAATCCAACTGTCTGGAACACATTAAAGTCAGGCATAAATCTATTAGATAAAAAGTGCTGCTGTTGGCATGTTTAATTAGGAGAGGGAGGGAGGGAGGGAGGTAGGGAGGGGTGAGAAAGAGAGAAAGAGGTAGAGGGAGAGAAAGAAAGAGAGAGTGGGAGAGAGAGAGGGAGAGAGGAATGTGGGGTTCAGGCATAAATTAGCCCTGAATATGAGGTTCCTGGCATCTCCAATCTGTTTAGCATAGACCTACTGACTCATAATTAATGGCAGGCAGATGACATAAATTCACCCGTCTATTCTCTCCACTGATTACCCCATTAGGGTAATGAAAAGCTACAGGGGGAGGACTTGGTCTGTAAATCAGAATGGTCGACACCCTTTGGAGTTTTCTGTTTTAGTTTTATTAAGAGACACGGATACGCATGTTACTCCCTGTGACCCACACCGCCCCAAAACAACAAATCAGGCTAACGTTTGGCCACTGTGCAATTCATTATATCAAAACATTTTCTGCGAGGGGTGAGCTCGAGCTTGGTCTCCTTTGCTCATCGGAGTAATAAAAACAGAGTATTGTCCCTGTGATGAATAGTGGTTGTTTGGAGAAGAAAAGCCCAGTGTTGAGCCAAACATCAGAGATATTCTCAGAATGTGCTCTGTCTTCCCCACACACACACATTGTTCCTGTCCGGCCCTAACACACCCTGTGTGTGTGTTTGTGTGAGTGGAAAACGAGCGAGTGAGAGCAAACAGCATAACACACTTTGGTACCAACTTTTGAAAAGTTTACCCCGTGTAATACTAGCATGGCTTCTGCTACTTGTTGCTGTCTAGTCAAGCAAGGCATGTTGTTGATTAAATCACTGAACTGAACCATTTGGCACGTACTCACTCTTTTCCACTTGAGTGAACTCATGGTTTTACCAACATCTCTTCCTGTTATGGTATTTCAGACTCAGTACTGGTCTTGGATGCAAAGTGTGTGTGCTCAAGCATGTGTACTGGTGTGTGTGTGTGTGTGTGTGTGTGTGTGTGTGTTAGGCAGTTCCTGCAGGTGCTTTTCATATTGTGCTAAATGAACCCTTCTCCTTCACTACACAGCATGAGGAACATGTGATGAGGACTAATTGTTCACCAGACTGTGTTGTTGCAGTGGTGGAGTGTACCAAAGCACTGCAGTGGAAACTGATGGACTTTTTTCAGATTCTGATTAATTGCACTTAAAAGGCAATTCATTTTCAAAACCTGTGACAATGTAAACATATCGAAGCTGTGAGAAACTGTTCGGAGAGACTTATGTCAAGATCTGCACACTAGAAGGATATAAATCAGGATACTACTCCCTGTACAGACAGAACAATTCCGGAAGTATCTTGAGGTTTTTTATACTGTCTTATCCTGCTTTGTTTCACTATAGTCTGAACAGTGGTGCTGAAGGAACAGTTCTTCTACTTGTTGCTGTCTCAGAGTCTCAGAGGCAGATACTGCCTGGTATTGGTCACAAACCATCAAAGCTCTCAGTTCTCTGGGCTCTGCAGTGAATGAAACCTCTGTACTGCACTAGGCAGTGTACAATACCACACAAGCACTGGTGCTATACAGGACACAACAGGGTCATTAAAAAATATACAGTTGAAGTCGGAAGTTTACATACACTTAGGTTGGAGTCATTAAAACTCATTTTTCAACCACTCCACTAATTTCTGGTTAACAAACTATAGTTTTGGCAAGTCGGTTAGGACATCTACTTTGTGCACAACACAAGTCTTTTTCCCAAAAATTGTTTACAGACAGATTATTTCACTTATAATTCACTGTATCACAATTCCAGTGGGTCGGGAGTTTAAATACACTAAGTTGACTGTGCCTTTAAACAGCTTGGAAAATTCCAGAAAATTATGCCACGGCTTTAGAAGCTTCTGGTAGGCTAAATTACATAATAAAAGTCAATTGGAGGTGTACCTGTGGATGTATTTCAAGGCCTACCTTCAAACTCAGTGCCTCTTTGCTTGACATCATGGGAAAATCTAAAGAAATCAGCCAAGACCTCAGAAAAGACCTCCACAAGTCTGGTTCATCCTTGGGAGTAATTTCCAAACGCCTGAAGGTACCACGTTCATCTGTACAAACAAAAGTACGCACGTATAAACACCATGGGACCACGCAGCCGTCATACCGCTCATGAAGGAGACGCGTTCTGTCTCCTAGAAATGAGCGTACTTTGGTGCGAAAAGTGCAAATCAATCCCAGAACAACAGTAAAGGACATTGTGAAGGTGCTGGAGGAAACAGGTACAAAAATATCTATATCCACAATAAAATGAGTCCTAAATCGACATAACCTGAAAGGTCGCTCAGCAAGGAAGAAGCCACTGCTCCAAAACCGCCATTAAAAAGCCAGACTACGGTTTGCAACTGCACATGGAGACAAAGATCGTACTTTTTGGAAAAATTTCCTCTGGTCTGATGAAACAAAAATAAAACTGTTTGGCCCTAATGACCATCGTTGTGTTTGGAGGAAAAAGGGGGAGGCGAACAAGCTGAAGAACACCATCCCAACCGGGAAGCACGGGGGTGGTAGCATCATGTTGTGGGGGTGCTTTGCTGCAGGAGGGACTGGTGCACTTCACAAAATAGATGGCATCATGAGGTAGGAAAATTAGGTGGATAAATTGAAGCAAATCTCAAGACATCAGTCAGGAAGTTAAAGCTTGGTCGCAAATGGGTCTTCCAAATGGACAATGACCCAAAGCATACTTCCAAAGTTGTGGCAAAATGTGTGTATGTAAACTTCTGACTTCAACTGTAGGTAAATTGTAGCCAACTTCAGAGATGGATGCCATATTGCTGCTTCTGTTCAATCCCTCATGTGTCAACATTTTCCAGGAGATGCTAAAATGGCTGCCATGGATTCATGTTATGTCATCTCAGTGACATCATGCTTTTTGGATGACAGAATAATGTCCAAACTCTCTCTATCTGGCTCTAGGGAAGATGAAGCACTGTACAGCTAGGTTACTGTACTACTGTTAGATGAGTGCAACTGTTTTTGCCAGGTTTCAGGACCAGGGTATCCTATTGAGGTGAACATCAAAGAGGGTTCTCTTTTCTTGACAGCTTAGTGTTGAATACTGTCCAAGTCGTAGAGCACTCTCTCCTACAGTCTAATGAATACACAGACTATGGTGTGGTCGGAGATTTAGAATAACCTGGGCAGGAGACTCCATATTGGCACAATGACATCAATACTGACATCAACGATATTTACAGTATTTTCTAGGTAAACATTTGAACTGTCAAAGAATGTTTGGTGGCAACATGGAGAGATAGTTTGAACTCTATACAGCTCTGGATATTACAGTGGAATATCTTACCACCAGCCCACACAGACTGATGAGATGGTGGATGGTCTGATGTCCCCCCTCCCATCACACCATGCTCTCATCCCCTGTTATCCTGCTGGCTATTGTGAGGTCATCAGTAGAGATAGTAGCAGCTATGTACGCGCACACATTGTTCATCTCCCTCTCCCACCCACCCTCCCTCTCTCTCTCTCTCTCTCTCTCTCTCTCTCTCTCTCTCTCTCTCTCTCTCTCTTTCGCTCTCTCTCTCCAGTATATCGCTGTCTCTCTCTCGCTCTCTCTCTAGTAGTTTGCTGTCTCTCTCTCTCTCTCCAGTAGTTAGCTGTCTCTCTCTCTCTCTCTCTCTCTCTCTCTCTCTCTCTCTCTCTCTCTCCAGTAGTTCGCTGTCTCTTTTTCTCTCTCCAGTAGTTAGCTGTCTCTCTATCCAGTATCTCTCTCTCTCTCTCTCCAGTATCTCTCTCTCTCCAGTAGTTGGCTGTCTCTCTATCCAGTATCTCTCTCTCTCCAGTAGTTGGCTGTCTCTCTCTCCTGTACCGCCCTCTCTCTCTGTCTCTCAATTTCAATTCAATTCAATTTGCTTTATTGGCATGACGTAACAATGTACATATTGCCAAAGCTCACTTTTGATATTTACAATTTGAAAATAATAAGAATCAAAATGGTCAACGGGACAACAGTAACAACAATAACCAAGGGTCAAAATAATCATACATTGAACAATAACAATAAGCATATAAGCAATGTCGTCTCTATCTCTCTCCAGCATCTCTCTCTCTCTCTCTCTCTCTCTCTCTCTCTCTCTCTTTCCCTCTCTCTCTCTCTCTCCAGTAGTTCACTCTCTCTATCCAGTATCTCTCTCTGTCTCTTTCCAGTAGTTTGCTGTCTCTCTCTCTAGTATCTCTCTCTCTCTCTCTCTCTCTCTCTCTCTCTCTCGGTCTATAGCTATTTAGTTTGTGTTTTGTTCCCCTCCTACTGGACAGGAGTGCTGCTATGGGCCTTTGTGCTGTAGATGTAAAATATGCTTCTAAGGCTGAAGGCTCACATGACAATCATCATCCATATATCAGTGCCCCTAAGCTTATTCTACACTATTCCACAAAGCTTGTGTCACACTGACATTTACATTAATAGAATGAAGGTAGTTGTTTGAATGTTTTAATGGAGTGGGCAAACCATTGCTACGTATGAAGTCCCAAGTCATCCCACAAAGGACAATTTCCATCGTCCATATCCACACACACACACACACACACACACACACACACACACACACACACACACACACACACACACACACACACACACACACACACACACACACACACACACACACACACACACACACACACACACACACACACACACACACCTTATGCCTACCAGCATTGACACAGGGTAGAGTATAGTGGGAGGAACACACACACGTCCTTGACTCCTCTATTAGTCCGTTGATCAGAGTGGTGCCTTGTACGGCCAGCTCAAACTCCCCACACACTGGATGAAAGAGAGAATGGAGAAAGAGAAAATAAAACCTCTTTCTCTCATAAACCATTAAAATTCTACTTGAAGTAGATCCTGCCACACATAAATCTAAGTTCAAAGGCCATCTGCCCATCACTAGCCCTTTCAGATGAGATTCTAAGATGTGATTCATTGCTAAACTATGAATGTGTGAGTGTGTTTTCCCATCAATGTAAATTATGACTTAAGTTTGTTGGAAAGGCTATTGTTCTCAGTTGTATTTTACATATATTTTCTCACACTGTCAGTGTCAATATTCAATTTGACTATGTAGTTCTCCTATTCTATTCTATTCTATCATATCCTATTCTATAGTAATTTGATCTGCTGAGAGATTATAATCCAGTGTAGCTCAGTTGGTAGAGCAAGGCACTTGCAACACCAGGGTTGTGGGTCAAATTCCCATTGGGGACCATTACGAAGAAAGCATGAAAATATACACATTTGCTACTTACTGTAAGTCGCTCTGGATAAGAGTGTCTGCTGAATGACTCAAATGTAAATAATTGTAGTTTTGCACTGTCTGTTCTTGGCAGTAGCTGTGGTTTTACAGTCTGCTGACTTGTGTGTTGTTAGGGGTGATGTTCAGGGATTGAAAGGGCTCTACTAGTGGCAAATGAATCTTTATATATTGTTGTAGTTTCATTTGTTGGCAACACTGTAGAAATGTGTAATGTATGATGCAGATATGTGTTGCTGTGTTCATGGTTAATGCTCGTGTTGATCTAACATTGAGCTGTGAACTTGGTGTCTTGTCTGCAGTTTGTAAGGTCTTGGTGAGTGCATTAACGCAGTATTAGTGTTGTACTGGTGTTTTTTTTCACATTCTGTTAGTGGAGTCTCTGTTGTCAGGGCTGCTGTGTGAGTGTGTGTTGCAGGCCGCAGTGTCTGATCACCGTGGCGACAGCCCTGTGAAAACAATCCCGCTTTGTGACAAAGCCACACTAATCCCACTGTGTGAAACATGTAACACGGGCCCTCCTACAGTGTGTGTGTGTGTGTGTGACAGAAAATGAGTATGTATGTTTCTGTGTGCACGTCGTTTCCTCCCACAGAATGTATCCGTATGTTTATGTATTTGTGTGTGTGCGCGTGTGTGAATGAGTAAATATGTAAAATGTCCCGCCCACTGAGTTATGTGTGTGTTATCCATGGAAAACTGAGCGGTGAAACCCCTGTGGTTTGATTTTGAATGATTGAGTGGGACAGTTAAGTCTAAGACTGATGTTATTATCCCATTGTGTACCATGGAAGTGGGAAACAAAATCAGTTCTTAAAGAGAAGAGAGAGCGAGATAGAAGGATAGAGAGAAAGACAGAAAACAATAAGGAGATGACAGAGAAAGAGGCAGATAGTATGAGTGAGGGAGAACGAAAAGAGGAGGATAATGTGTCTTTTTTTTGTTTTGTCTCCAGTTTTGTGTTAAAACGTTTTCTTAAGAAGTTGACTTCTGATTTCATATTGGTTTACAATGTGGTGGTTGTGTTTTGATTGGTTGCTTTTCCAGTGATGTTTTGCACAGAAATCTGTTCCTGTTACGTCCGTCGTTGAATGAGTGAGACCAAAGCGCAGCGTGGAAATGTGTTCATGATAATTGAATAATGAAACAACACACTCTATACGACCGTAACGTTCTGCAGGGCTAGACAGCTGCTGTGAAAAAACAAGATCCCACAAACTAGGGTGGAAAACAGGCTGCCTAAGTATGACTCCCAATCAGAGACAACGATAGACAGCTGCCTCTGATTGAGAACCCTACCTGGCCAACAAAGAAATAGAAAACTAGAATGCCCACCCAAATCAGACCCAGACCTAACCAAATAGAGAAATAAAAAGTCTCTAAGGTCAGGGCGTGACAGTTCCACTCCTGTTCTGCCCCAATTTAACCCATGAGAAATCTAGACATATGTATACCAGGCTGTGTAGATATTTTATATGTGTATACCAGGCTGTGTAGATATTTTATATACCAGGCTGTGTAGATATTTTATATGTGTATACCAGGCTGTGTAGATATTTTATATGTATGTACCAGGCTGTGTAGATATGTTATATGTATGTACCAGGCTGTGTAGATATTTTAAATATATATACCAGGCTGTGTAGATATTTTATATATAACTTTAACTTCCCGACAGATGTCTTGAGATGTTGCTTCAATATATCCATATCATTTTCGTACCTCATGATGCCATTTATTTTGGGAAGTGCACCAGTCCCTCTCGCAGCAAAGCACCCCCACAACATGATGCTGCCACCCCCGTGCTTCACATTTGGGATGGTGTTCTTCGGCTTGCAAGCATCCCCTTTTTCCTCCAAACACAACTATAGTCATTAGGGCCAAACAGTTTTATTTTTGTTTCATCAGACCAGAGGACATTTCTCCAAAAAGTACGATCTTTGTCCACATGTGCAGTTGCAAACCGTAGTCTGACTTTTTAATGGCGGTTTTGGAGCAGTGGCTCCTTCCTTGCTGAGCGGCCTTTCAGGTTATGTCGATATAGGACTCGTTTTACTGTGGCTATAGATACTTTTGTACCTGTTTCCTCCAGCATCTTCACAAGGTCCTTTGCTATTGTTCTGGGATTGATTTGCACTTTTCGCATCAAAGTACGTTCATCTCTAGGAGACAGAACGTGTCTCCTTCCTGAGCGGTATGACGGCTGATTGGTCCCATGGTGTTTATACTTGCGTACTATTGGTTTGTACAGATGAACGTGGTACCTTCAGGCATTTGGAAATTACTCCCAAGGATGAACCAGACTTGTGGAGGTCAACAATTGTTTTTCTGAGGTCTTGGCTGATTTCTTCAGATTTTCTCATTATGTCAAGCAAAGCAGCAGTGAGTTTGAAGGTAGGCCTTGAAATACATCCACAGGTACACCTCCAATTGACTCAAATTATGTCAATTAGCCTATCAGAAGCTTCTAAAGCCATGACATAATTTTCTGGAATTTTCCAAGCTGTTAAAAGGCACAGTCAACTTAGTGTTTGTACATTTCTGACCCACTGGAATTGTGATACGGTGAATTATAAGTGAAATAATCTGTCTGTAAACCATTTTTGGAAAAATTACTTGTGTTATGCACAAAGTAGATGTCGTAATCGACTTGCCAAAACTATAGTTTCTTACCAAGAAATGTGTGGATTGGCTGAAAAACGAGTTTTAATGACTCCAACCTAAGTGTATGTAAACTTCCGACTTCAACTGTATATATATACCAGGCTGTGTGTAGATATTCTGTATAAATATACTGGGCTTTGTAGATATTCTATATCTATATCTATATACCAGGCTGTGTGTAGACATTCTCTATATAAATATACCAGGCTGTGTAGATATTCTATATATACCAGGCTGTGTGTAGATATTCTCTCTCTTTCTATATATATATATATATATATATATATATATATATACACACACAGTGGGGAGAAGTATTTGATACACTGTTGATTTTGCAGGTTTTGCTACTTACAAAGCATGTAGAGGCCTGTAATTTTTTTATCATAGGCAAACTTCAACTGTGAGAGACAGAATCGAAAACAAAAATCCAGAAAATCACATTGTAGGATTTTTAAGTAATACACCTGCAAAATCGGCAGTGTATCAAATATTTGTTCTCCCCACTGTATGTATATATATATACCAGGCTGTATGTAGATTTTGTACATAAATATACCAGGCTGTGTAGATATTCTGTTCGTACCCTGTAGTCTGTCTGATCTCCTTGCCATCTGAAGCCGAGTACCACTGCCCTAACATACCCATTCTGTTGTCCTCTCTTCCCCTCTTTCTGTCATTCTCTTGACCCTCTCAACACTTGTTTCTCTCCCTGCTACCACTCCACCCTTCTATATTCTACCTGCTCTCTCGCTCTCCTCATACCCCCCTCATGTTTCCCCTCTTTTCTTTTCTCCTCTCACCTCTTCTCCCATCTCTCTGCCTTCATCTATTCTTTTGTCTTCTCTCATCCTCTTCTTTCACCCCTCCCCCTCTCCACAGTTCACATCCAGACGTGTCGTGCTCTTATGGTGGTGTCCGTGCTGCTGGGCTTCATAGGAATGATAGTGAGTGTAGTGGGGATGAAGTGCACTAAGGTGGGCGACAATAACCCCGCCTCCAAGGGGCTCATCGCTGTGTCTGGAGGAGCCCTCTTTCTACTCGCAGGTGAGACCACTATCAGGTGACCACCATGTGACTGTCATGTGATTAAAGAAACAAACAGAACTCTGGAGCAAGGGTGTTGGCACCTGCGTGATAACACTGATTTACACTGTGTAATGTTAGTCATGTGACCACTACTGTGTAGCTTGCTGTTTTTTTAACCACCTCAACACCCACAAATGAATCAGCTATTAGAAAATATATACTGGTGAAGTACCACTCCCTAAGTTAAAGGTTCAGGCACTACAGTGAGTTGTACTTAAGAGCTTGTTATCTCTATAATTTATAAGTGTTCACTATCTTACTCTCACTTTTACTGTTTGAGTGGAACCAGTCTTTTCAGGGCTCATGTCTTGCATTCCTCTGATCAGAAACTCTCACCAGCGGTCTTCTGGGTAATAAGGGTCCCAGCTGTAAACAGGAAGTGGTGATTTTGGACACATTAGCTCCATGACCTCAGAGACAACCATGAGCCTGACAGAGAGAATAACAACCTCAGAGTCATTACACAGAGTGCTTTTACTGCTGCACTGTGTGTGTGTGTGTGTGTACGTGTGTATGTTCTTGTTTAGATTCATAATGTGATGTTGTTCCCCCCTCCTCTCTCTTTCTCTCTTCCTCTCTCTGCAGGTCTGTGTACGCTGGTGTCCGTGTCCTGGTACGCCACTCAGGTGTCCTATCATTTCTTCAACCCAAACACGCCGGTCAATGCCAGGTAACCCTATCACACTGGTCACACACTGTATCTACCACTCAGTTTGTCTTTGAGTAATAGATAACATGTCTAATAGTACTGTAAATTGATATTAAAGACAGATTTGACCATTTACACTGCAGGTATGAGTTTGGGTCAGCCCTGTTCGTGGGATGGGCGGCGGCCAGCTTGACGGTTTTGGGTGGATCCTTCCTGTGCTGCTCCTGCTCCAATGAGGAGAGGCGAGGGCAGCAGTACTACCGCCAATCACAACCATCCACAGCCAGGGAGTACGTGTAAACCTGCCCCCTCCCAGCAGCCACCCAAACAGAGAGTAGAGGCCACACTTTGCTCCTCCCCTTTTCTCTTTAACTGATGTGTAAAGCTCACACACACACACACACAAGCACAGTCTCCACCTTTGGATTTGAGAAACTTTTAGGAATTCAGAGGCTTTTATAATGACATTACATAATGACATTTATTCTATGGAACATATTCTTCAGCTGAAACTTTTACATTTTATTGCAATACATGTCATTGAGAGGATGGTCATTTTGCTCAATTATCCTTTTAAAGCGTTTTATGTCTATCAAATCTGGCATGTGGCTTAAAAGTCATTAAACGTAACTAAATCAAGTATTGGAAAAGTAATTACTGTGTAGAGGAGACATAGGAATTGTTTTATGGCAGAATGCCTGAAGGTAAATTGTGGGACAAACACGATCATAGAAAAATAAAACAATTTCGTGGTTTGGTTAGCATGTCCTATACTTCCTGGTTGGAGCTGTGGCTATGTGTGTGTTGCTTTGTGTCTTCTCACACATTTTAACATTCCAATCGAATATAGTTGATGACGTCATACAGGGCTGACATTCCGAATAGAACAGAAAATCTTCTCTGGGCTATTTTGATGCGGTTTGGATAAGCAGCATTTTATGATGTCATCAGTTATAATCAGATATACAGAAAAGGGTCAAATATGTGAGCTAAAATAAATGTTGTTTTAACGAGAGAGAGACGCCGGTCATTGCATGCCTTAACATCACGTTCCATTTGTTAACACATCCGTGCAAGTCTACCCAATATCCATCATCCATGTGTTCTATACCTCAGAGACTGCATAAGCTAAGGACTACTGGCTGACCTCTTATAAAAACCGACTGTTCTAAAACCCGTCAGATTCAGTTAAACTCATGGTTTTATTCCTTGTGTGCTCTGTAGGCAAACACTCTTAAATAAAACATACATTTTCAATGGACATTGAAATTCTATTTGATACTACTCTATTCTATGCTAAATACTGTACTTTTAGTCACTCACTGAGCCTCTGCTCAGGCTATCTAGACCTCCTGAACCCCAACTCAACCCACGCATTTCTCTGCTTGAATCCACCACCCACAACTCTGACTCTTCATCGCTCTTGATCATAATTCATTTGGGTAAAAGGGTTGGTTAATCGTGCTTCCGATAACAGAACCATTGAACTTTTATAAGAACTGTTCCAAGCCCGCCGTTTTCTCGTCATCTGGTCCCTCTCCTTAGTAAAGTCCTTGTGTATGGAGTGTTCCATTGTACTCAGAATGAGAGTACATAGGCCTGAAGGACCTCCTACACTTCTGCTAAATGAAAGGGGGGAGGTTGACCATTACAAGCCTGTCAACAACAGATGTCCTCTAAGAGTCATTACCAAATTACAAATGTGACTGAACTAGCTAAAAGCCAAAAGAAAATAAATATTTGTTATGTTTTTTGTAACTTTGTGTGTACCTAAAGTAGGTCTTACTGATCTGAAACAGCTAGTTTACTTACTATCCATTACTTTTTTCTTATTTTCAATGATTTTAAATATGTTTAAGTGTTTTCAAAATGAACAATAAAGTGCTGAACCACCATCAACAATATTCTCCAGAAACGTTTCTATTAAAGACCTCAACTCCCAAACCTCAAATGAATAGGTATATGTCAACAATAAGCCAAGAGTTGCTCACTGTCAGATTAACACGTTTCTTGTTTCAACACGACCAGTTTCTTTATTCAATGTAAGAGAAAGGTTCGGCAACTAGTTGGAAACCTGGAAAGGTTACGTGTCTAACACCCTGCTTTATGGTTTATAAAACATGGCCCTTTATTGGCTTTTATTAAGAATAAAAACATAAAACATAAAAACAAAGCAAAACCAGCCATCATAAACCCAACACATTTGGACATAATATCTGATCAATTCCATGCCATAGAACAAATTACATTACAAATGATCTGTGCGCTGTGACTCATCAGCATCCACCAATTTCTCCATCCTTAACCCTTAATTTAGGATCAACAACCTTTGTCTTTCAAAAACACTTCAACCATCTTCACTCAGTAACTAATCACAGAGCTAGCGCAGCCTAACTAGCATGCACCTCTTCACATCTAGGGCAGCCTGGATAACTAGCATCTCTTCTCATTTTTCCTTACTTAGCATGCAATATCAAGCACTCATTCACCCACTAATACCAGAGAACTTCCTGTAACGGTGAATCGGTGAGGTCTTGATGTGTGTCTCTCTCTCCTCTCGTCTCCTCTCGTCTAATGCTGTTCTTCTCTGCCTGTCTTCTTCTCTTCCCTAATTCAGGGCAGAGTTGTTGAGTGAGACTAGTTTCCCTGACTGACCAACCCCTGCCTGTCCCCCAGGACTGTCCGAGTTCCACTCACTGTCTCCCCTTTCCCTGTTCCTTCCTAGATTCAAAATTTGGACCTTTGTCTCTCCACTATAGTATTTGTTGCCCTCCCTCCCTCCCTCCCTCCCTCCAACCCCATTCCTAAATGTCTGCTCCTTATCAGTGTCTGATATTAAGGGTCGACACAATGTCCGCCACCCCTTTAAGAGATTGCTTCTTCCCTTCTCCCACTTCCTGAGCCTGTTTGTAAATATAGACTCTTAAAGGAGAAGTGTGGTTAGGTGGTTAGACCCCCCTATGACTAGAGGGGCAGTATTTCACTGTATTTCAACCTGTGAACCCTTTACTAGAAAGTCCATGATATCCTTTTATATTTTATTGACTGGACTTTAACTGAACACGTGAGACTTGTCGTGTCATTATGTTATGTTGATTTCTGCTTCACTAATATCCTGTGATTTCTGGGTTGGTAGAAATGTGCATTTTGGTTTTGTTCTCTGAGTATTCAAATGTACATTTACTGAAACATGTTTTTTCTTTTAAATTGCAGACCAAATGTTAAACATTCCCCACCAGAGAAAAAGGAGGAATACTTATAGTTTGGGCGACTCCTTTGGCCCCACGATGTGTTAGATTTTTGGCAACAGGCAAGACACTGTCTAACACAAACAGACAAGACACTCTCTCAAAGAAAATAGAAGCAGACAAGACACTCTCAATAGAAAACATAAACAGACAAGACACTTTCAATAGAAAATACACTTTCAGAAAGCAAACAAAATAAATCCAGAATACACTGAGTACATCTGCAGACCATCCCTAATGGGTAGCTAGTACTGTATCATTCTTAAAGATGCCCATGTGTTAAATGTTTGTCAATGTATTTTAGAATCAGTTTTGTACACAAGCAATATTAAATGGTATTCTGCACAGGTGTTATTTGTGCTCACACATGACAAATAACTGCTATTTGGATAATTGAAAGCCAGTAAACCTGAATCTATGATTCTTTCTGTCTGTAGTCTGTCTTTAGTTTCTGGGAGAGGAAGTCATTCAGGGTGTGTTTATAGAACATAGAAACATAGAATACAGAAGTGCCCAGATGTTTATACCACCACCTCCAGCCTTTCTACTACATATTCCCTACTGCAGTGCCTTATAACATGTGTGTTTGTGTGTATGTTTTTGACTGTTATACACGGATCCCACAGTGTCACATCCTATATGGACATATGGTAAAACATATCCGTGGACGTCTTTTTCTCTTGCATGAAATGTACCATTCAGACAAACTGTTACATGTAGTTATATCTCTGAACATGAATATGTACTGTACTGTAGCTAGTATACCACTTAGAAAACAACAGACAGACAGATTCCTAAATGTCCCTATCTGATGAGAGCGATGGCACGCTTTGTAAAAGTTGTGAGACGGTTTGGAAGAAGTACATGTACAGTAGCCCAGATTGAGGATATTACTATACATGCATTCGATTTAGTTATGTGCCAATATTATTTAGTGTGGATGGAAGATGTGTTTTGTTATTGACTACGGCAACTTATTCTGTACTCCGGGTGCTGAAAGCACTGTCTCCTGTACAGGTACTGTACTTAGTAACGGCCAGTTTGCTGAATGTAATCAGGTCAAACGTGTTTTTCTGTTGCCTACATTTATTTACCATGCATTTTCTTCATCTAATATTCACTATTATTATTTTAAGTATCATTTCTTTTGAAGTATACTCATGTATGTTTCTTTTAGAATAAAGTAAGAGCATAAAAACGTTGTGTTCATGCTTTGTTTGGCACACATACACCATCACCACACACACACACACACACACACACACACACACACACACACACACACACACACACACACACACACACAGAGTAGTACGAGTCAGGAGTCTACGGGCAGACGAAGGCCTCCTCCTGGGGTTCAGATATGATTTCACACCTCCTTACCCCTCCTTTTCAACCTCCCTCTCTTTCACCTCTCCCACTTTCTCTTCCACCCCAAATACATTTCCTGCTCCCCGTCGTTCAGTAATTGCAGACGGTGGAATTCCAGTTCTGCCTCAGTAGCTCTGAGTCATTCTCAAAGTTAACAAGCACGACCACCACATATATTCATCTCTCAGTTATCATCAATGATAAAATGACTCCCACACACATTTATCTCTGCAATGAATTTCTGTAACAATCTTTCAGTCAAGTCGACCTTTATCAAGACATTCAAGGACATGATTGACTTTTCTGGGATTAGGGAAGAAGGATGAGGTTACGGTAGTAAACATATTGTACACTACATCTGACAGGTTCTGGATGGATTATGGATCAACAAACAATCTATAAGAGACCATCTAAATATAGTGACACAGTTACAGCATGTACCAACCCACAGCACTAGACCGAATCCAGATACAGTGGGGCAAAACACTATTTAGTCAGCCACCAATTGTGCAAGTTCTCCCACTTAAAAAGATGAGAGAGGCCTGTAATTTGCATCACAGGTATACTTCAACTATGACAGACAAAATGAGGAAACAAATCCAGAAAATCACATTGTAGGATTTTTAATGAATTTATTTGCAAATTATGGTGGGAAATAAGTATTTGGTCAATAACAAAAGGTTATCTCAATACTTTGTTATATACCCTTTGTTGGCAATGACAGAGGTCAAACGTTTTCTGTAAGTCTTCACAAGGTTTTCACACACTGTTGCTGGTATTTTGGCCCATTCCTCCATGCAGATCTCCTCTAGAGCAGTGATGTTTTGGGGCTGTTGCTGGGCAACATGGACTTTCAACTCCCTCCAAAGATTTTCTATGGGGTTGAGATCTGGAGACTGGCTAGGCCATTCCAGGACCTTGAAATGCTTCTTACAAAGCTATTCCTTTGTTGCCCGGGCGGTGTGTTTGGGATCATTGTCATGCTGAAAGACCCAGCCACATTTCATCTTCAATGCCCTTGCTGATGGAAGGAGGTTTTCACTCAAAATCACACGATACATGGCCCCATTGATTATTTCCTTTACACGGATCAGTCGTCCTGGTCCCTTTGCAGAAAAACAGCCCCAAAGCATGATGTTTCCACCCCCATGCTTCACAGTAGATATGGTGTTCTTTCGATGCAACTCAGCATTCTTTGTCCTCCAAACAAGACGAGTTGAGTTTTTACCAAAAAGTTATATTTTGGTTTCATCTGACCATATGACATTCTCCCAATCTTCTTCTGGATCATCCAAATGCTCTCTAGCAAATTTCAGACGGGCCTGGACATGTACTGGCTTAAGCAGGGTGACACGTCTGGCACTGCAGGATTTGAGTCCCTGGTGGCGTAGTGTGTTACTGATGGTAGGCTTTGTTACTTTGGTCCCAGCTCTCTGTAGGTCATTCACTAGGTCCCCCCGTGTGGTTCTGGGATTTTTGCTCACCGTTCTTGTGATCATTTTGACCCCACGGGGTGAGATCTTGCGTGGAGCCTCAGATCGAGGGAGATTATCAGTGGTCTTGTATGTCTTCTATTTCCTAATAATTGCTCCCACAGTTGATTTCTTCAAACCAAGCTGCTTACCTATTGCAGATTCAGTCTTCCCAGCCTGGTGCAGGTCTACAATTTTGTTTCTGGTGTCCTTTGACAGCTCTTTGGTCTTGGCCATAGTGGAGTTTGGAGTGTGACTGTTTGAGGTTGTGGACAGGTGTCTTTTATATTGATAACAAGTTCAAACAGGTGCCATTAATACAGGTAACGAGTGGAGGAAAGAGGAGCCTCTTAAAGAAGAAGTTACAGGTCTGTGAGAGCCAGAAATCTTGCTTGTTTGTAGGGGACCAAATACTTATTTTCCACCATAATTTGCAAATCAATTCATTAAAAATCCTACAATATGATTTTCTGGAAATGTTTTTCTCATTTTGTCTGTCATAGTTGAAGTGTACCTGTGATTAAAATGACAGGCCTCTCTCATCTTTTTTAAGTAATTCATTTGCATTTTATTGCATGACATAAGTATTTGATACATCAGAAAAGCAGAACTTAATATTTGGTACAGAAACCTTTGTTTGCAATTACAGAGATCATACGTTTCCTGTAGTTCTTGGCCAGGTTTGCACACACTGCAGCAGGGATTTTAGCCCACTCTTCCATACAGACCTTCTCCAGATCCTTCAGGTTTCGGGGCTGTCGCTGGGCAATACAGACTTTCAGCTCCCTCCAAAGATTATCTATTGGGTTCAGGTCTGGAGACTGGCTAGGCCACTCAGGACCTTGAGATGCTTCTTACGGAGCCACTCCTTAGTTGCCCTGGCTGTGTGTTTTGGGTCGTTGTCATGCTGGAAGACCCAGCCATGACCCATCTTCTATGCTCTTACTGAGAGAAGGAAGTTGTTGGCCAAGATCTCGCGGTACATGGCCCCATCCATCGTCCCCTCAATACGGTGCAGTCGTCCGGTCGTCTTTGCAGAAAAAGCATCCACAAAGAATAATGTTTCCACCTCCATGCTTCACGGTTGGGATGGTGTTCTTGGTTGTACTCATCCTTCTTCTTCCTCCAAACACGGTGAGTGGAGTTTAGACCAAAAAGCTCTATTTTTGTCTCATCAGACCACATGACCTTCTTCCATTCCTCCTCTGGATCATCCAGATGGTCATTGGCAAACTTCAGACGGGCCTGGACATGCACTGGCTTGAGCAGGGGGACCTTGCGTGTGCTGTAGGATTTTAATCCATGACGGCGTAATGTGTTACTAATGGTTTTCTTTGTGACTGTGGTCCCAGCTCTCTTCAGGTCATTGACCAGGTCCTGCCGTGTAGTCCTGGGCTGATCCCTTACCTTCCTCATGATCATTGATGCCCCACGAGGTGAGATCTTGCATGGAGCCCCAGACCGAGGGTGATTGACCGTCATCTTGAACTTCTTCCATTTTCTAATAATTGCGCCAACAGTTGTTGCCTTCTCACCAAGCTGCTTGCCTATTGTCCTGTAGCCCATCCCAGCCTTGTGCAGGTCTACAATTGTATCCCTGATGTCCTTACACAGCTCCCTGGTCTTGGCCATTGTGGAGAGGTTGGAGTCTCTTTGATTGAGTGTGTGGACAGGTGTCTTTTATACAGGTAACGAGTGCAAACAGGTGCAGTTAATACAGGTAATGAGTGGAGAACAGGTGGGCTTCTTAAAGAAAAACTAACAGGTCTGTGAGAGCCGGAATTCTTACTGGTTGGTAGGTGATCAAATACTTGTGTCATCCAATAAACTGCAAATTAATTACTTAAAAATCATACAATGTGATTTTGGTTTTAGGTTCCATCCCTCACAGTTGAAGTGTACCTATGATAAAAATTACAGACCTCTATATGCTTTGTAAGTAGGAAAACCTGCAGGGACTGGGAGACTAGTCAGGATCGAGGCAAAGATGAACGGAGCAAAGTACAGAGAGATCCTTGAGGAAAACCTGCTCCAGAGTGCTCAGGACATCAGACTGCAGTGTAGGTTCACCTTTCCAATAGGACAATGACCCTAAGCACACAGCCAAGACAATGTAGGAGTGGCTTCGGGACAAGTCTCTGAATGTCCTTGAGTGGCCCAGCCAGAGCCCGGACTTGAACCCGATCAAACATCTCTGGAGAGACCTGAAAATAGCTGTGCAGCAACGCTCCCCATCCAACCTCACAGAGTTTGAGAGGATCTGCAGAGAAGAATGGGAGAACTTCCCAAATACAAGTGTTCCAAGCTTGTAGCATCATACCCAAGAAGACTTGATGCAATCACTGCCAAAGGTGCTTTAACAAAGTAAAGGGTCTGAATACTTATGTAAATGTGAAATTTCTGTTTTTTATTTTTAGTATGTTAGCAACAATTTCTATAAAACAATGTTTACTTTGTCATTGTGGGGCATCGTGTGTAGATTGATGAGGGAAAAAAACAATCTCCAGTTTAGAATAAGGCTGTAAAATAACAAAACATAGAAAAAGTCAAAGGGTCTGAATACTTTCCGAAGGTACTGTACACCACTCTTTACATGCTTGACATTAGAGAAGCTTCCATTAAAGAAACTCATCTGAGTTCTATCAGATAGGTAGCTCTGAATCCAAGATACGTCAGAGGTTAAAAAATACATAACGCATACGTTTTCTCAACAACAGGTTATGGTCAATAATATCAAAGCCTGCATTGAAATTTAACAGTACAGCTCCCATAATCTTCTTATTGACAATTTCTTTCAACCAATCATCAATCATTTGTGTCAGTGCAGTACATGTTGAGTGCCCTTCTCTATAAGCATGCTGAAAGTCTGTTGTTAATTTGCTTACTGAGAAGTAGCATTGTATTTTGTCAAACAGTTTGCTAAGAGCTGGCAGCAAGCGGATAGGTCTACTATTAGAACTAGTAAAGGCTGCTTTACCACTCTTGAGTAGCGGAATGACCTTGGCTTCCCTCCAGGCCCGAGGACAAATACTTTACTCTAGACTCAGATTAAATATATGACATATAGGAGTGACTATAGAGTCAGCTACCATTCTCAGTAGTTGTCAATGCCAGGAGGCATTTGTCATTATTGATCGATAACAATACGTTTTGAACCTCACACAAAACTTGACAAAATTCAAAATTGCAAAGCTTTTCTTTCAGTACAGATTTTTACAATAGCTCACTGTTCGTTGTTGGCATTTCTTGCTTAAGTTTTCCCACTTTGCCAATGAAATAAAAATTAAAATAATTGGCAATATCAAATGGTTTTGTGATTAATAAGCCATCTGATTCGATGAAAGATGTAATTGAATTTGTGTTTCTGCCCACAATTTCATTTGAAGTACTCAAAAGGTTTTTTTCCATCATTCTTCATATCATTGATATTGGCTTCACAGCACAGTTTCTTCTTTTTGATGAGTTTAGTCATATAATTTCTCAATTTACAGTAAGTCAGACAGTCAGATATGCAGCTAGACTTATTAGCCCCGTCTCTTTCAGCCATCCCGTTTTACCTCATCAGTCCATGGAGCCTTACCAGTTTCTTAATTAATAGGTGCATGTTTATCAATAATTGGAAGATTATTTCATAAATGCATCAAGCGCAGAGTCTGGATGCTCCATATTAATCACATCAGAACAACAAATATCCACATAAGAGTCAGCAAAATCTTTTGCATGATCTCTTATACACAATTTAGTTCCAGCTTTTGGAACTTTGGCTTTCCTGGATATGACCACTATATATATTTGTATTTATTTCACCTTTATTTAACCAGGTAGGCAAGTTGAGAACAAGTTCTCATTTACAATTGCGACCTGGCCAAGATAAAGCAAAGCAGTTTGACACATACAACGACACAGAGTTACACACGGAGTAAAACAAACATACAGTCAATAATACAGTATAACAAGTCTATATACGATGTGAGCAAATGAGGTGAGATAAGGGAGGTATATTGTGATCAAAGGGTACGGAACAAAGTTCTTGTAACGATGTACGCTGAACGTCGGGAAGCAAGTACAGGGAATTAATACATTTAATTTAAAAATGAACAAAAGAAGAAACACGAACAGCACACCGACATGAAACAGATACAGGAACAATGATGACTGGGGAAGAAACCTTAAAGGTAGTGACATACAGTGGAAGTCGGAAGTTTACATACACCTTAGCCAAATACATTTAAACTCAGTTTTTCACAATTCCTGACATTTTATCCTAGTAAAAATTCCCTGTCTTAGGTCAGTTAGGATCACCACTTTATTTTAAGAATGTGAAATATCAGAATAATAGTAAAGAAGAAAGATTTATTTCAGTTTTAATTTCTTTCATCACATTCCCAGCTGGTCAGAAGTTTACATACACTCAATTAGTATTTGGTAGCAGTGCCTTTAAATTGTTTAACTTAGGTCAAACGTTTCGGGTAGCCTTCCAAACGCTTCCCACAATAAGTTGGGTGAATATTGTCCGATTCCTTTTGACAGAGCATGTGTAACTGAATCAGGTTTGTAGGCCTCCTTGCTCGCACACACTTTTTCAGTTCTGCCCCCAAATGTTCTATGGTATTGATGTCAGGGCTTTTGTGAAGTGCACCAGTCCCTCCTGCAGCACATTGGCTAACCGGGCTATCTGCATTGTGTCCATCACCTGCCAACCCCTCTTTTTATGCTACTGCTACTCTCTGTTCATCATATATGCATAGTCACTTTAACCATACCTACATGTACATACTACCTTAATAAGCCTGACTAACCGGTGTCTGTATATAGCCTTGCTTCTCCTATTTTCAAATGTCTTTTTACTGTTGTTTTCTTTCTTTACGCACACACACACACACACACACACACACACACACACACACACACACACACACACACACACACACACACACACCAAGTTGTTGACTCTGCTTGTGATTGTAGTAGTTCTCATTTGCTGGCTGCATTTACATTACATTTAAGTCATTTAGCAGACGCTCTTATCCAGAGCGACTTACAAATTGGTGCATTCACCTTAAGACATCCAGTGGAACAGCCACTTTACAATAGTGCATCTAAATCTTTTAAGGGGGGGGAGGGTGAGAAGGATTACTTTATCCTATCCTAGGTATTCCTGAAAGAGGTGGGGTTTCAGGTGTCTCCGGAAGGTGGTGATTGACTCCGCTGTCCTGGCGTCGTGAGGGAGTTTGTTCCACCATTGGGGGGCCAGAGCAGCGAACAGTTTTGACTGGGCTGCGCGGGAACTGTACTTCCTCAGTGGTAGGGAGGCGAGCAGGCCAGAGGTGGATGAACGCAGTGCCCTTGTTTGGGTGTAGGGCCTGATCAGAGCCTGGAGGTACTGAGGTGCCGTTCCCCTCACAGCTCCGTAGGCAAGCACCATGGTCTTGTAGCGGATGCGAGCTTCAACTGGAAGCCAGTGGAGAGAGCGGAGGAGCGGGGTGACGTGAGAGAACTTGGGAAGGTTGAACACCAGACGGGCTGCGGCGTTCTGGATGAGTTGTAGGGGTTTTATGGCACAGGCAGGGAGCCCAGCCAACAGCGAGTTGCAGTAATCCAGACGGGAGATGACAAGTGCCTGGATTAGGACCTGCGCTGCTTCCTGTGTGAGGCAGGGTCGTACTCTGCGGATGTTGTAGAGCATGAACCTACAAGAACGGGCCACCGCCTTGATGTTAGTTGAGAACGACAGGGTGTTGTCCAGGATCACGCCAAGGTTCTTAGCGCTCTGGGAGGAGGACACAATGGAGTTGTCAACCGTGATGGCGAGATCATGGAACGGGCAGTCCTTCCCGGGAGGAAGAGCAGCTCCGTCTTGCCGAGGTTCAGCTTGAGGTGGTGATCCGTCATCCACACTGATATGTCTGCCAGACATGCAGAGATGCGATTCGCCACCTGGTCATCAGAAGGGGGAAAGGAGAAGATTAATTGTGTGTCGTCTGCATAGCAATGATAGGAGAGACCATGTGAGGTTATGACAGAGCCAAGTGACTTGGTGTATAGCGAGAATAGGAGAGGGCCTAGAACAGAGCCCTGGGGGACGCCAGTGGTGAGAGCGCGTGGTGAGGAGACAGATTCTCGCCACGCCACCTGGTAGGAGCGACCTGTCAGGTAGGACGCAATCCAAGCGTGGGCCGCGCCGGAGATGCCCAACTCGGAGAGGGTGGAGAGGAGGATCTGATGGTTCACAGTATCGAAGGCAGCCGATAGGTCTAGAAGGATGAGAGCAGAGGAGAGAGAGTTAGCTTTAGCAGTGCGGAGGGCCTCCGTGATACAGAGAAGAGCAGTCTCAGTTGAATGACTAGTCTTGAAACCTGACTGATTTGGATCAAGAAGGTCATTCTGAGAGAGATAGCGGGAGAGCTGGCCAAGGACGGCACGTTCAAGAGTTTTGGAGAGAAAAGAAAGAAGGGATACTGGTCTGTAGTTGTTGACATCGGAGGGATCGAGTGTAGGTTTTTTCAGAAGAGGTGCAACTCTCGCTCTCTTGAAGACAGAAGGGACGTAGCCAGCGGTCAGGGATGAGTTGATGAGCGAGGTGAGGTAAGGGAGAAGGTCTCGGGAAATGGTCTGGAGAAGAGAGGAGGGAATAGGGTCAAGCGGGCAGGTTGTTGGGCGGCCGGCCGTCACAAGACGCGAGATTTCATCTGGAGAGAGAGGGGAGAAAGAGGTCAGAGCACAGGGTAGGGCAGTGTGAGCAGAACCAGCGGTGTCGTTTGACTTAGCAAACGAGGATCGGATGTCGTCGACCTTCTTTCCAAAATGGTTGACGAAGTCATCTGCAGAGAGGGAGGAGGAGGGGGGAGGGGAGGAGGATTCAGGAGGGAGGAGAAGGTGGCAAAGAGCTTCCTAGGGTTAGAGGCAGATGCTTGGAATTTAGAGTGGTAGAAAGTCGCTTTAGCAGCAGAGACAGAAGAGGAAAATGTAGAGAGGAGGGAGTGAAAGGATGCCAGGTCCGCAGGGAGGCGAGTTTTCCTCCATTTCCGCTCGGCTGCCCGGAGCCCTGTTCTGTGAGCTCGCAATGAGTCGTCGAGCCACGGAGCAGGAGGGGAGGACCGAGCCGGCCTGGAGGATAGGGGACATAGAGAATCAAGAGATGCAGAAAGGGAGGAGAGGAGGGTTGAGGAGGCAGAATCAGGAGATAGGTTGGAGAAGGTTTGAGCAGAGGGAAGAGATGATAGGATGGAAGAGGAGAGAGTAGCGGGGGAGAGAGAGCGAAGATTGGGACGGCGCGATACCATCCGAGTAGGGGCAGGCTGCCATTATACAGTACCCTTTTAACACTATTGGTTAGAGCCTGTAAGTAAGCATTTCACTGTAGACCTGTTGTATTCGGCTCACGTGACAAATAAACTTTGATTTGATTTGAAATAATCTGTCTGTAAACAATTGTTGGAAAAATTACTTGTGTCATGCACAAAGTAGAAGTCCTAACCGACTTGCCAAAACTATAGTTTCTTAACAAGAAATTTGTGGCGTGGTTGAAAAACGAGTTTTAATAATTCCAACCTAAGTGCATGTAAACTTCCGACTTCAACTGTATATAGGGCAGGTAATCAAGGAGGTGGTGGAGTCCAGGTGAGTGTCATGAGGCGCTGGTGTGCTTGACGATGGTGACAGGTGTGCGGGATAATCAGCAGCCTGATGACCTAGAGACCGGGGAGGGAGTATACGACAGTTCTACAGTATTAGTAAAAATGTGATCAAAACATGTGGATGATCTAGTTCCTGTATCAAATCAAATCAAATCCAATTTATTTATATAGCCCTTCGTATATCAGCTGATATCTCAAAGTGCTGTACAGAAACCCAGCCTAAAACCCCAAACAGCAAGCAATGCAGGTGTAGAAGCACTGTAGTGTTTGAAAATATGCTGGTAGGTTGATTGAAATCCTGAACCAGATTACAGGCACTGGTTACAGTGAGAAGCTTCCTCTTGAGCGGACAGCTTGAGGAAAACCAGTCAATATTCAGGTCCCCAAGAAAGTAGACATATCTGTTTACATCACATACACTATGAAGCATTTCACACATATTATTTATATATCGACTGTTTGCCTATAACAACACCACAAAAGAAAAGGTGTTAGACGTGCCAGGTGAACCTGCAACCACAACACTTCAATAACACTTGACATAAGATTTAGTAAAAGAGCGTCTCAGTAAATGAGGACTGTGTGTATGTCTAGACACAAACCGGTGCGCCTGGCTTACTACCATACCTTGTTCAAAGGTACATAAATATTTTGTCCTGCCCATTCACCCTGTGAATGTGTGTACACAATCCGTGTCTCAAATGTCTCAAGGCTTAGAAATCCTTCTTTAACCGGTCTGATCCCTTCATCTACACCGATTGAAGTGGATTTAACAAGTGACATCAATAAGGGATCATAGCTTTCACCTGTATTCACCTGGTCAGTCTGTGTCATGGAAAAAGCAAATGTAGTTAATGTTTTGTGCACTCAGTGTGTATCTATTTATATGACTCACAAGGGGCCAGACTCACAATTTGAGGTGTATGATTAATATGGACACATCTAGGTGTAGCTCCTATCGATTGTTATCTGCTCGACATGTTGACCATTGGTGTTAATCCGGCGCTGTCTTATGACCTCACTCCTGTTGGACAGACGTCTGGTGGTCAACAGGGTGACTGCTGAGGTCAGAGTGCAGGCCACACCCCCAGCAGTCAGCCAATAAGAGTTGCCCAGCTCATATGTTATCCCTGGTATCCCATAAACTGTCACGTTCTTTCAAAATCTAACCCAGAAGCAGACCAGGACAAGGAGAGTAGGAAGAAGGTGAGTATTTATTTACAAGTGAATGTGAATGGGTAGATATATCCAGGTGGCGTAGCGGGCAGCGGTGGTGAGTTGATGGGAGTAAATAGGTGGATCCAATGGGGTAGCGGAATCCTCCGACAACCAGGCGGGAATGGGGTAAATGATCCGGGTGAGTAACTGAAGACAGAACAAACGGAGGTAAGTTTAAGGCAAGCAATACGTAAAAAAACAACAAAACAAATTCTATCCAACTTGAGGCTGATACTCTGGCACAACATACTGTTCATGGCTAACGATCCGGCAGGGAATGGATGTCAGGTCAGAGCTTTTGAAGGGGAGAGGTGATGATCAGGACAGGTGTGCAGATTACTGATGGGATACAGGTGCGGGTGAACATCGATCTCCCAACAAGCTAATTCGCCCGGCAACCAGACAGGGTGCGTTCCAGGACACCGGAAACACACTCCAGGACAGAAACACAGGCAAACAGACTCAGGAAGCGGGATTCGTGACAGTACCCCCCCTCCGACGAACGCCACCGGGCGGACTACCTGGAGCGCCAGGGTGGAGGCGGTAGAAGTCACGAAGCAGGTCGTCATCAAGGATCTGACGCCGAGGAATCCAACTCCTCTCCTCTGGACCATATCCTTCCCAATCCACGAGATATTGGAAACCTCGACCCCGCCGTCTAGAATCCATTATGCGGCGCACCGTGTAGGCAGGACCACCTCCGATCATCCGAGGAGGACGAGGAGGAGGGGGCAACAGAGGACTGAGGAGAACCGGTTTGAGGCAGGAGACATGAAAGGTGGGGTGTACTCGAAGCGTTGCCGGCAATTTGAGTCGGACCACAACAGGGTTAATGATTCTCTCCACCACAAACGGACCAATGAACTTTGGTGACAGTTTCCTCGACTCAGTCCGTAGAGGAAGATCCCGTGTAGCCAACCAAACCTTATCTCCGATGGTATAAGCGGGAGCAGGAATACGGCGACGATTCGCCTGGATCTGATACCGGTCAGAAACTCTAAGGAGGACCTTCCTGGCCCGATGTCAGGTCCGGTGGCAATGACGAATGTGGGCCTGGACAGAAGGAACCGAAAGATCCCTCTCCTGAGAAGGAAACAAGGGAGGTTGGTATCCGTACAGGCATTGGAAGGGTGGCAGATGAAGGAAGGGTATTATGGGCATACTCGACCCAGGGTAATTGAGATGACCAAGAGGTGGGATCAGAGGAGACAAGACAACGCAGTGTGGACTCCATCTTCTGGTTGGCTCTCTCCGCCTGACCATTAGATTGTGGGTGAAATCCAGAAGTGAGACTGACTGTAGCTCCAATGGCCAAACAGAAGGATCTCCAGACAGCAGAGGTAAACTGAGGACCACGGTCAGAAACAATGTCACTGGGCAATCCGTGGACCCTGAAAACCTCCCTAACCAGGATCTCGGACGTCTCCGTGGCAGATGGAAGCTTGGAGAGAGGGACAAAATGAGCAAACTTGCTGAATCTGTCCACAATGGTCAGAATGACCGTGTTCCCAACAGAAGGGGGCAATCCCGTGACAAAATCCAGGGCCAGATGCGACCAAGGTCGCCGAGGAATAGGTAGGGCGTGAAGAAGCCCAGAGCTGGGCCGATTGGTACTTTTGTTCTGAGCACAAACAGGACATGCGGCAACAAACCTCCGGGTATCTTCTCCCATGGCAGGCCACCAAAATCGTCTGCGCAGTAGCGCCATAGTCCGAGCAACGCCAGGGTGACAAGCTATCTTGCTGGCGTGGGACCACTGAAGAACAGCAGAACGGACCGACTCAGGCACGAACAACCGACCGGGTGAACCGTTACCGGGGCCGGGCTGCGTCCGAAGGGCCACCATCACATCCTCCTCAATCCTCCATGTAACGGCTCCCACGACAAGGTTCTGGGGAAGAATCGTCTCAGTCTTGGCTCCACTCTCATCCGTCTTGGAGAACATCCGGGACAAGGCGTCCGCTTTGCCGTTCTTCGACCCAGGTCGGAACGTCAGGGAAAAATTGAAGCGTCCAAAAAACAAAGCCCACCTGGCCTGACGGGAGTTGAGACGTTTAGCCGATTGCACTTAAGCCAGATTATTGTGGTCAGTCCAGACCACAAACGGTTGCTCCACTCCCTCCAACCAGTGACGCCACTCCTCCAAGGCAAGCTTCACAGCGAGAAGCTCCCGGTTACCCACATTGTAGTTTCTCTCAGCTGGTGAAAGACGACAAGAGTAGAAGGCGCAGGGATGGAGTTTACCGTCAGTGGAGCTACGCTGGGACAGGATGGCGCCCACTCCCACATCAGACGCGTCCACCTCAACAACAAACTGACGGGAAGTGTCAGGTTGAGAGAGAATCGGCGCGTTGGTGAATCGGCTCTTCAAGTTCAGAAATGCTCGGTCTGCCTCAGGAGTCCAACAGAAAATTCTGGTGCAAGACGTCAGAGCAGTTAAAGGGGCGGCCACCCGGCTGTAATCACGGATAAACCTCCGATAGAAGTTCGCAAATCCCAGGAATCTCTGGAGCTGCAATCTCATACCGGGCCGGGCCCAATCCCGAACCATGGTCCATCTTCTCTTGGTCCATCTTGATCTCACCCCTGGAGATGATGTACCCGAGGAAGGATGTAGTGTGGGCGTGAAAATCACACTTCTCTGCCTTCACAAACAGACGGTTCTCCAATAACCGCTGCAGGACCTGCTTAACATGCTGGATGTGGCTGGAAAGCTCCTTGGAGAAAATCAGGATGTCATTCAGGTAAACGAACACAAACAGACCGATCATATCCCTCAGCAAGTCATTCACCAAACTTTGGAACACTGCTGGAGCGTTGGAAAGTCCAAACGGCATCACCTGGTACTCGAAATGTCCCATAGGTGTATTGAATCCAGTCAACCACTCGTCCCCCTCTTTGATCCGAACCAGATGATACGCATTGCGTAGATCAAGCTTCATAAACACAGTAGCACCCTGTAAAGAATCAAAAGCGGAGCTCATCAAGGGCAAGGGGTACTTGTTCTTGACCGTAATATCATTCAACCCCCGATAATCAATACACGGTCGAAGAGAGCCATCCTTCTTACTCACACAAAAAAATCCAGCTCCCAGGGGATGTGATGATGAGGGACGAATGAGACCTGCAGCAAGAGACTCCTTTATGTAGGTCTCCAGGGCTTCCCGCTCAGGTCGAGAAATACTGTATAACCGTCCCTTGGGAAAGGCAGCTCCAGGGAACAGCTTAATTGTACAATCATAAGGTCGGTGGGGAGGAAGTGACTGAGCTTTCTGCTTACTGAACACCTCACCCAACTCGTGATATGTTTCAGGAACCAGGGACAAATCAGGAGGAGCAGACTCGACTGGGGATAGCATGAGAAAAGGCAGTCCTGAGGCAGTTAGCATGGCACTCAATGCTCCAACTAGTTACCTTACCAGTCACCCAATCGAACGAAGGATTGTGTTCTCTTAGCCAGGGGTATCCAAGAACCAGAGGAACATGGGGGGGAAGGCAAAATGAAAAAAGAAATAACCTCTGAATGATTCCCCGACAACAACATCTTAACCGGTTCAGTCCTCATAGTGATCTGTGCCAGACTACTGCCGTTCAGAGTGGTTGCTTCAATGGCTTCCGGTAATTGCTCCTTGGAAAGCCCCAGCTGTTCCACTAAGTCGGCATCAATGAAGCTGTCATCGGCACCTGAATCGATGAAAGCGTTAATCGCTAAACTCTGATTCTTATTTATGAGGGTAGCAGGAAAACGAGGTCTGACAGGGCTCTTGAGAGGTTGAAACTGGCTCGCTAACAAACCTCCCAAACTTAACGAGCCGAACAGTTTAATGGGCGCTGAGGACAAACAGAGATGTAATGTCCCGAGCTACCACAGTAGAGGCAGCTGTTGGTCTCACGTCTACGTTGGCGCTCGTCCTTAGTTAACCCGTGCCGCCCCACTTGCATAGGTTCAGGATCTGGCGGCAGGACTCCTCCACTAATCCCGTGTGAGGGAAAATTATCAACCCGTTCTGGTCCACTTCCTGACCCGAATGGTAACCGAGTCTCAGATTGATTAGATGGACACCACTGCTTCTCCCTCCTTCTCTCTCGGACTCTATTATCTACCCGAATAGCTAAGGTGACCAAACTATCTAGGTCACTAGGCTCTGGATAGGAGATCAGCTCGTCCTTGAGTTGCTCCGACAATTCGTGACATAAACCACCTGTAGTAGACAGAGAAAGAGAGATCAGTCAGTGATTCCTCTCAATGATACTGTGAAAAAACAGTTATAACAGTAACTTAATAATCAATGATAGTTTACACACCTCTTCTCTGTATCTGGCGAAGGTCTCCACACCACAGCAGACCTCCTATTCCAAGCAGAACTGTGGGATACAGTCACACATTGATACACTGATAAGACCAACAGGCTGAACAGGTCACACGCTTTATGGCATGACAGGGAGACTGCATAGAAATGGTCTACAGAAAATAAAGATGTAAACAACAAGATACAAGCATGCATTGTGTTGAATTGTGTTCCCACCATAAGTATGATTTGAATTCAGTGTGACAGCCAGCAAATGAGAATTACTACAACCACAAGCAGAGTAAACAACTTGATGTAGGTAATCTGAGTGAGTGTGCATGCTTTGTTTCATTTAATTTAATTGGTTTGGTCAGAATAGTCCACTCAGTAAAATTGTTCACTGTTTTCCAGGGAGTCCTGTGCTGTGTGTGTTTGTTGGCCTGCAAAATTCACTTCCACACACAAAGAGGGCACCAGAGAGCCAGCCTGTCCTTCTGACCTGCAGAGTCACATAACTTTGTGCATCTCAGCCCAATTACAGTGGCCAGGATGGACAGAGGAGCCATCACACAGGTCAACACTAACACAGCTCTCATGATCAGGGTCTCAGCTGCAAGGACAAAGATACATACAATAGATCAACTTCACACAGATGTAATGGAAGCACTGTATAGATTGCCCTAATAAATACAATTACAAGAGTTCAACAAATGATCTTGGGCCAGATGCATAGACATAGTCCTGGACTATCTGGCTAGCTAGCTGCCAGTGTTACAAATGGACAAACTAAGCACATGCATGTAATTTGTTGAATATTGTGTCATTATTAAGGTATGTTGCATAAATAATGTTAAAACAAATATGAATGGTTGAAACCATAGAAATATAATTACTAGAAACTGAAGGTAGTCCCAATGCTGTTTTTGCCGGTTTTAATTTGAAACTGGGTTAGAAGGAAATCCGGTGGACGTGATCTCACTTGGCAGCTCTTCCAGGTAGGTTATGGTGACATCACAGGTCCACAGTCTCGCTATGCTGTCATGGAGACACTCACCCCACGGCTCCCTGCACCGCGAGCTCAGTCCCACTGAGGAGAACTGGTCCTTAGCATCCCGCTATCACAACACACACCAATTATATTATGTTGACACATATTGCCAATGGCACAGAGATTTCTCTGTAAGACTCTGTGAAGTAGAGCACCCTGGTGGTTATAAAACCTATAACAGTTTAAGGACAACTAGGCTCTCTGCAACATAAACACATCTTTGAGTGTCGGTTTTGCAAATACAGATGAAGCCTAGTCTGATTGAAGAGCATGCTCAATCATTTTAATCTAAGAATCAAACAATAACGTGGTCACCCTGGCACTTTTTTGGTAATTAGCTGAGGGATTGGACTGGAGGAAATGTAACCACTCTCAAATTCATAGACAGTCATAGACCGAGCTGTGGAATCAAGGCCTGACCATCCATGAGATGAAAATGATAGTTTTTAGGTTTTAATGTTTTGAAGCCATACAGTGTTTGTTTTAAACAAGGTTATATTTTGGGTTCTAATGGGGTAAAACAGATGCACTATATTCTTCATGTTGTATTTTTCAAAAATAAATGGCTATATATCATTCATTAAAAAGTACAACAATTTATGTACTAATCCAAAATTGACCTTTTAATCTGTGCCCAGGGAATCGCCCCCTGGAGTTTATCTCAAACAATAAAGAATGGTGTTAATCCGTTCTCTTACCCTCCAGCAATCAGTAACACCAGCAGATACCAGCAGCTTGGCACCAAAGATCCCCAAAAGCAGCCCAAGTACCTCAGTCACAGCCTCACTCATTCCCATGGCTCAGTCGGTTCCCAATGACATGGGCAATGTAGAACTTTAAGATCTACTTTACTTTACTCTACTCAGCTATAACAATAATCTACAGTATAACAGATCAGATATATATCTGTTCATAAAATAACACCTTCCACTGGTTCGACTATTATACTATGGTCCACAGTATTTATGTGAGTATTTATAGTCTGTTCTGTCTTGCATGACAGGGAGACTACATAGAAAAGGCCAACAGAAAATAAACATATAAACAGCAAGAAACAAACCAGCACTATGTGCTTCAACCATGGTATGATTTGTCTGTATAATGGCAGCCAGCAAATGAGAATTACTACAACCACAAGCAGAGTAAACAACTTGATGTAGGTAAGTGTGTGTGTGTGTGTGTGTGTGTGTGTGTGTGTGTGTGTGTGTGTGTGTGTGTGTGTGTGTGTGTGTGTGTGTGTGTGTGTGTGTGTGTGTGTGTGTGCGTGGGTGTGTGTGCGTGTGTGTGCGTGGGTGTGTGTGCGTGTGTGTGTGTGTGTGTGTGTGTGTTGGCCTGCAATATTCACTTCCACACACGAAGAGGGCACCAGAGAGCCAGCCTGTCCTTCTGGCCTGTAGAGTCACATAACTTTGTGCATCTCAGCCCAATTACAGTGGCCAGCATGGACAGAAGAGCCATCACACAGGTCAACACTAACACAGCTCTCATGATCAGGGTTTCAGCTGCAAGGACAAAGGTACATGCAATAGATCAACTTCACATAGATGTAATGGAAGCACTGTATAGATTGCCCTTATCAACACAATCATATGAGTTCAGCAAATGATCTTGGGCCAGTTGCAGAAACATAGTCCTTGACTTTGACTTACGTAAGAGAAAGTAGCCGCTGATTAGTGCATCAATTTAGCATGAGTGACTTTCAGCAACTACAACAAAATATAGCATGGAAGCTTGCAAATAATGTAAAAAACATTAATAAATATGACATTTCATCTTAGCCTTGCTTCCAAAATATGAAATGGTATGGTTGTCCCAGGGGGTCCTGTTATGTAAAGGTTAAAGTTGAGATTCTAAAGACGTTAACCACACATTCCCTTCACAACACTGTGACCTTCACTGTATTTCCACCCTGTCCGTTCCGCTCTGTTCTGTTCTCTCTCTTCAGCCCCTTTCACTCTTTCCCTCTACCCCCCACTGCTAACAGTGATGATCACCTTTACAACTTCTTATCCTCAAATAAAGAAATGCTGCTGAAGGAACATTTGTTTCACTTCAAGACATTCTCTTCTATTTAAGAATGTTCAAAGGTTCTGAGATAATCTTTATGCTGAAGCGATGATAAGATAAAACAGGAAATAGTACATTTTAAGACATCAGAGAGACAGACGCAGGCAAACCGTATAGAGATGTTTCGATTGATTACCACTGAATTAAAATGCCATCTCTGTCACTACGTGGAACGCTGAGTTTTTCTGATGCCCTGTAGAGGGCAGTGTTTGTCTATGATCTACATATTCCTGGTCAGAAAACCCAGCTCTACACTCCTCAGTACAAATTCCCTGTCTGAAAGTCAGTGCAATGTATGATTCGCTTCAGTTATGTGGCTGGGAAGTGACACTACAGATACTCAGAGTTGGCTCACAGTAAGAGAGAACTGCCTGTACTGGTTATTCTGGGCAACCAGCCGTGTGTGTGAAAATAGTCAAAATAGGTTTATTCAGGAGAGCGCTGGTCTGTTGTACAAAACCATACATTTTATACTGGCTTCTTACGCACATACAGTGGGGCAAAAAAGTATTTAGTCAGCCACCAATTGTGCAAATTCTCCCACTTAAAAAGAGAAGAGAGGCCTGTCATTTTCATCATAGGTACACTTCAACTATGACAAATGAGAAAAAAAATCCAGAAAATCACATTGTAGGATTTTTAATTAATTTATTTGCAAATTATGGTGGAAAATAAGTATTTGGTCAATAACAAAAGTTTATCTCAATATTTTATTATATACCCTTTGTTGGCAATGACAGAGGTCAAACGTTTTCTGTAAGTCTTCACAAGGTTTTGCTGGTATTTTGGCCCATTCCTCCATGCAGATCTCCTCTAGAGCAGTGATGTTTTGGGGCTGTTGCTGGGCAACACGGACTTTCAACTCCCTCCAAAGATTTTCTATGGGGTTGAGATCTGGAGACTGGCTAGGCCACTCCAGGACCTTGAAATGCTTCTTACGAAGCCACTCCTCCTTTGCTCCCCGGGCGGTCTCACGATACATGGCCCCATTCATTCTTCCTTTACATGGATCAGTCGTCCTGGTCCCTTTGCAGAAAAACAGCCCCAAAGCATGATGTTTCCACCCCCATGCTTCACAGTAGGTATGGCGTTCTTTGGATGCAACTCAGCATTCTTTGTCCTCCAAACACGACTAGTTGAGTTTTTACCAAAAAGTTATATTTTGGTTTCATCTGACCATATGACATTCTCCCAATCTTCTTCTGGATCATCCAAATGCTCTCTAGCAAACTTCAGACGGGCCTGGACATGTACTGGCTTAAGCAGGGGAACACGTCTGGCACTGCAGGATTTGAGTCCCTGGCGGCGTAGTGTGTTTCTGATGGTAGGCTTTGTTACTTTGGTCCCAGCTCTCTGCAGGTCATTCACTAGGTCCCCCCGTGTGGTTCTGGGATTTTTGCTCACTATTCTTCTGATCATTTTGACCCCACGGGGTGAGATCTTGCATGGAGCCCCAGATCGAGGGAGATTATCAGTGGTCTTGTATGTCTTCCATTTCCTAATAATTGCTCCCACAGTTGATTTCTTCAAACCAAGCTGCCTACCTATTGCAGATTCAGTCTTCCCAGCCTGGTGCAGGTCTACAATTTTGTTTCTGGTGTCCTTTGACAGCTCTTTGGTCTTGTCCATAGTGGAGTTTGGAGTGTGACTGTTTGAGGTTGTGGACAGGTGTCTTTTATACTGATAACAAGTTCAAACAGGTGCCATTAATACAGGTAACGAGTGGAGGAAAGAGGAGCCTCTTAAAGAAGAAGTTACGGGTCTGTGAGAGCCAGAAATCTTGCTTGTTTGTAGGTGATCAAGTACTTATTTTCCACCATAATTTGCAAAACAATTCATAAAAAATCCTACAATGTGATTTTCTGGATTTTCCCCCCTCATTTTGTCTGTCATAGTTGAAGTGTACCTATGATGAAAATTACAGGCCTCTCACATCTTTTTAAGTGGGAGAACTTGCACAACTGATGGCTGACTAAATACTTTCCTGCCCCACTGTACTTTCACACACAAACATTAAGTATCCTACGCACACACTGTCCTGCTACCCAGCCGATAAAGATTAGGGGAGTCCGTGAGAATCACTCCCCGTCCTCCCTCAAGATAGGGAGACCCTGGGAAGTACTCTCAGTCGCCCCCAGCCAAGGTCGGCACCGAATCCTGCTCAGACAGTCTGTTTTTAAAATACTATAATAGACATATTGTACAGATATATTGTTATACCCTAATTCTGACTAAAAACTACACTCACAGATGTATAATTCTACTGACTAAAACCACACACATCATTAGAATAATCTCATGACTCTAATCAATTTCATACAATCATATGGTTTCAGGGTGGAATACTCTAATCATTCATTTAAACATATAAATCCCATCAACAGCGTGTGACAGAGAGAAGGGACTGTCTGAATTGTTTAACCTGGGTAACCAAAGAACAGAAATAGGACAGAACTCTGGTAAGTACACTTAGTTTTTTTTGTCCGCACAAATATTTTGAGTATAAGCCCTTTTTCAGCGTGCAAGGCAATGTCAGAACAGCAATACCACACACAGGTGGGCAGAACTATAAATTCACAGTCAGTGTTGGCCCAATCAAGAGAACCCAGCAGAGGGAGCTGTAGGGGAAACATGAACATCACATGAATTAAGATATACTATAGACACAAAATGAAAATACATTATGAAGTCATTACCTAAATGTTTGGCCTACTCATAACCTAGTACAAAAAACATACTACAAAAAAACAAGAAAAACAACATTACTCATTGAGGCCTGCTGGGGCTAGAGTGGCCAAGCTGTCTATCCAATATGCCTCTCTCTGGAGGTCATTTATCCCTGTCTCCTCCCATGCGTGGTTCCTTCACCAATTCATGACACATATAACGTAAGACACTTAGTTCATTATTATTGCTATTGAAATGCATGACAACAGGAGATCTTATGCTCACATATCCTTGTCTTAAGTTCACGTTTGGTCTCACCCACATAATCAAAGTGACAGAAACACTTAAGGAGATACAGTATACAACATATTTTGTATTACATGTTATTCTAGCTCAAACCTTTATCCTCTCACTGGAATGGGGAGGAATACGCCTGTTCCCTCTGATAATGGCATAGCAGTGAACACAGTTGTGACAAGGGCAATAGCCATCAGGAATGACAGACCAATCTGGCCTTACTAAAAAAATCCCGTAAATTTGGTCTCTTATAGCAAAACATCGGGGGTGATTCAAACGCTGTAATTCTGGCTGCACTGTTTGATTGCCATTGCCTTTTTGCATTTGATACCTGAAATGTTTGTGGCAATAAAAATACGTAATTGTACGTTTATTTACCAGAGTGCTGTCCTATTTCTGTTCTTTGGATGATATACGAGGATCCAGCACTCGATTTACGTATATATAAGGCGGAGTAGAGCATGTTGTTTATCTTTTCATAACCTGGGTAACCAGCCATTTCCAGCATAAGAAGCTCTCCTACGATAATGTGTATTTTTGTGTGTGTGTGTGTGTGTGTGTGTGTGTGTGTGTGTGTGTGTGTGTGTGTGTGTACAGTATGCGTGTGTGAGCATTGACAACATAAGCACTTCAAAGTTGGTTTCAAAGCAAAGACAAACTCATTCCAGAACGCAGCAGATGCTATTTACAAACTGTGTGTGAGCAACAGCAATAGCAAGCGGGATATCTGCCTAAATCAATTGCAACTACAATGTGTGGGCTTTTCATTACCAACGTCTGCCTGTATTACATTTAATCTGCTTACATTATGGCCAAGGCCTTATAATGAGGTATTGATCATTACAGTGGCTACTGTATATGAGGTGCTGATTCGAGTGTGGGATTGAGGTGGTGTAGATATCTGGACTGCTGATCTCAGAACAAGGTCAGAGGAATCGATTCCCTTTGATATAGGAGTTACATGCAGAACAAACAAATCTCCAAAGACAATTTCAACACAGCCCACAGATTCATGCATACATTCACAGGCATGCACACATGTAGCTAGTCATAGTTGATCATCATGCAGAGGTGTAACCTTCCCTGAGACCTGAGGGAACTGACACCCCGTAGCAGAACTGATGGGAGCTTTAGGGTGTGTACCATCTGGAGAAAGTAATCAGAGTTTCCCCCTCTCTCTCTCTGTTCTTTCTCTATCTCTCTCAAGAACACACACACCACCCAGTTGAAAGTGTGTTGAAGAGCTTTCTGCAGCTGCAGCCAAGTCCAGCAGCTGACAGCTGGCACGAATGCTGGTGTTGGAGTGTGTGTGTGTGTGTGTGTGTGTGTCACATGGCCTTGTCCAATCTCCATGTAAGGGTCTTAGAGACAGAAATACATAGTATCAAGGTTTCAGTGGCAACGACAATGACCCTCTGAACAGATACCTGTCCTCCATACCGCCACCCGTCCAGTGTCCTCATCTTCCTAGTTAGAGTTCTAACATGATGGCGAACACACATATACACATGTTCAATAAGCATGGTACAAGCACAAGCACAAGCACAGCACAGCACACTTAATCTAATCTGTGTGTTTTTTTCTATTGCAATAATACAGCCGTCTAATTGGCTTTGACAACCTGGCCAACTCAATTCCACCCAGCTTCTCCCAGAATGCTTCGCTATGTCTCTAATTAGGTCCAATCAGCTGGAGTGGTATTTATCGATCCACCTCCCTCTTCTCTCTCTCTCTCCCTTTCTCTCCGCTCTCTTCCACCCCTTCTCTCTTTCCCTCTGTCCCCTTTCTCTCTCTTCCACCCCTTTCTCCCTCTGTCTTCCCCTTTCTCCCCCTCTCTTCCACCCCTTCTCTCTTTCCCTCTGTCTTCCCCTTTCTCCCCCTCTCTTCCACCCCTTCTCTCTTTCCTCTGTCTTCCCCTTTCTCTCCGCTCTCTTCCACCCCTTCTCTCTTTCCCTCTGTCTTCCCCTTCTCTCCCCCTCTCTTCCACCCCTTCTCTCTTTCCCTCTGTCTTCCCCTTTCTCTCCGCTCTCTTCCACCCCTTCTCTCTTTCCCTCTGTCTTTCCCTTTCTCTCCGCTCTCTTCCACCCCTTCTCTCTTTCCCTCTGTCTTCCCCTTTCTCTCCGCTCTCTTCCACCCCTTCTCTCTTTCCCTCTGTCTTCCCCTTTCTCTCCGCTCTCTTCCACCCTTCTCTCTTTCCCTCTGTCTTCCCCTTTCTCTCCGCTCTCTTCCACCCCTTCTCTCTTTCCCTCTGTCTTCCCCTTTCTCTCCGCTCTCTTCCACCCCTTCTCTCTTTCCTCTGTCTTCCCCTTTCTCTCCGCTCTCTTCCACCCCTTCTCTCTTTCCCTCTGTCTTCCCCTTTCTCTCCGCTCTCTTCCACCCCTTCTCTCTTTCCCTCTGTCTTTCCCTTTCTCTCCGCTCTCTTCCACCCCTTCTCTCTTTCCCTCTGTCTTTCCCCTTTCTCTCCGCTCTCTTCCACCCCTTCTCTCTTTCCTCTCTGTCTTCCCTTTCTCTCCGCTCTCTTCCACCCCTTCTCTCTTTCCCTCTGTCTTCCCCTTTCTCTCCGCTCTCTTCCACCCCTTCTCTCTTTCCCTCTGTCTTCCCCTTTCTCTCCGCTCTCTTCCACCCCTTCTCTCTTTCCCTCTGTCTTCCCCTTTCTCTCCGCTCTCTTCCACCCCTTCTCTCTTTCCCTCTGTCTTCCCCTTTCTCTCCGCTCTCTTCCACCCCTTCTCTCTTTCCCTCTGTCTTCCCCTTTCTCTCCGCTCTCTTCCACCCCCTTCTCTCTTTCCCTCTGTCTTCCCCTTTCTCTCCGCTCTCTTCCACCCCTTCTCTCTTTCCCTCTGTCTTCCCCTTTCTCTCCGCTCTCTTCCACCCCTTCTCTCTTTCCCTCTGTCTTCCCCTTTCTCTCCGCTCTCTTCCACCCCCTTCTCTCTTTCCTTTCTCTGTCTTCTTTCCCCCTTCCCCTTTCTCTCCGCTCTCTTCCACCCCTTCTCTCTTTCCCTCTGTCTTCCCCTTTCTCTCCGCTCTCTTCCACCCCTTCTCTCTTTCCTCTGTCTTCCCTTTCTCTCCGCTCTCTTCCACCCCTTCTCTCTTTCCCTCTGTCTTCCCCTTTCTCTCCGCTCTCTTCCACCCCTTCTCTCTTTCCCTCTGTCTTCCCCTTTCTCTCCGCTCTCTTCCACCCCTTCTCTCTTTCCCTCTGTCTTCCCCTTTCTCTCCGCTCTCTTCCACCCCTTCTCTCTTTCCCTCTGTCTTCCCCTTTCTCTCCGCTCTCTTCCACCCCTTCTCTCTTTCCCTCTGTCTTCCCCTTTCTCTCCGCTCTCTTCCACCCCTTCTCTCTTTCCCCTCTGTCTTCCCCTTTCTCTCCGCTCTCTTCCACCCCTTCTCTCTTTCCCTCTGTCTTCCCCTTTCTCTCCGCTCTCTTCCACCCCTTCTCTCTTTCCCTCTGTCTTCCCTTTCTCTCCGCTCTCTTCCACCCCTTCTCTCTTTCCCTCTGTCTTCCCCTTTCTCTCCGCTCTCTTCCACCCCTTCTCTCTTTCCCTCTGTCTTCCCCTTTCTCTCCGCTCTCTTCCACCCCTTCTCTCTTTCCCTCTGTCTTCCCCTTTCTCTCCGCTCTCTTCCACCCCTTCTCTCTTTCCCTCTGTCTTCCCTTTCTCTCCGCTCTCTTCCACCCCTTCTCTCTTTCCCTCTGTCTTCCCCTTTCTCTCCGCTCTCTTCCACCCCTTCTCTCTTTCCCTCTGTCTTCCCCTTTCTCTCCGCTCTCTTCCACCCCTTCTCTCTTTCCCTCTGTCTTCCCCTTTCTCTCCGCTCTCTTCCACCCCTTCTCTCTTTCCCTCTGTCTTCCCCTTTCTCTCCGCTCTCTTCCACCCCTTCTCTCTTTCCCTCTGTCTTCCCTTTCTCTCCGCTCTCTTCCACCCCTTCTCTGTCTTTCCCTCTGTCTTCCACCCCCTTTCTCTGTCTTCCCTCTCAAAGCTCTCTTCCACCCCTTCTCTCTTTCCCTCTGTCTTCCCCTTTCTCTCCGCTCTCTTCCACCCCTTCTCTCTTTCCCTCTGTCTTCCCCTTTCTCTCCGCTCTCTTCCACCCCTTCTCTCTTTCCCTCTGTCTTCCCCTTTCTCTCCGCTCTCTTCCACCCCTTCTCTCTTTCCCTCTGTCTTCCCCTTTCTCTCCGCTCTCTTCCACCCCTTCTCTCTTTCCCTCTGTCTTCCCCTTTTCTCTCTCCGCTCTCTTCTGTCTTTCCCTTCTCTCTTTCCACCTTCTCTCTCCCTGTCTTCCCCTTTCTCTCCGCTCTCTTCCACCCCTTCTCTCTTTCCCTCTGTCTTCCCCTTTCTCTCCGCTCTCTTCCACCCCTTCTCTCTTTCCCTCTGTCTTTCCCTTTCTCTCCGCTCTCTTCTCTTTTCCCTCTGTCCTTTCTCTCTCTTTCCACCCCTTCTCCTTTCTGTCTTCCCCTTTCTCTCCGCTCTCTTCCACCCCTTCTCTCTTTCCCTCTGTCTTCCCCTTTCTCTCCGCTCTCTTCCACCCTTCTCTCTTTCCCTCTGTCTTCCCCTTTCTCTCCGCTCTCTTCCACCCCTTCTCTCTTTCCCTCTGTCTTCCCCTTTCTCTCCCGCTCTCTTCCACCCCTTCTCTCTTTCCCTCTGTCTTCCCCTTTCTCTCCGCTCTCTTCCACCCTTCTCTCTTTCCCTCTGTCTTCCCCTTTCTCTCCGCTCTCTTCCACCCCTTCTCTCTTTCCCTCTGTCTTCCCCTTTCTCTCCGCTCTCTTCCTCTTTCCCTCTGTCTCTCTTTCCCTCTGTCTTCCCCTTTCTCTGTCCCCTTTCTCTTCCACCCCTTCTCTCTTTCCTCTGTCTTCCCCTTTCTCTCCGCTCTCTTCCAACCCTTCTCTCTTTCCCTCTGTCTTCCCCTTTCTCTCCGCTCTCTTCCACCCCTTCTCTCTTTCCCTCTGTCTTCCCCTTTCTCTCCGCTCTCTTCCACCCCCTTCCCTCTGTCTTTCTTTCCTCTGTCTCTTCCCTTCTCTCCCTCTGTCTTCCCCTTTCTTCCACACCCCTTCTCTCTTTCCCTCTGTCTTCCCCTTTCTCTCCGCTCTCTTCCACCCCTTCTCTCTTTCCCTCTGTCTTCCCCTTTCTCTCCGCTCTCTTCCACCCCTTCTCTCTTTCCCTCTGTCTTCCCCTTTCTCTCCGCTCTCTTCCACCCCTTCTCTCTTTCCCTCTGTCTTCCCCTTTCTCTCCGCTCTCTTCCACCCCTTCTCTCTTTCCCTCTGTCTTCCCCTTTCTCTCCGCTCTCTTCCACCCCTTCTCTCTTTCCCTCTGTCTTCCCCTTTCTCTCCGCTCTCTTCCACCCCCCCTTTCCCTCTCTCTTTTTCCCTCTGTCTTCCCCTTTCTCTCCGCTCTCTTCCACCCCTTCTCTCTTTCCCTCTGTCTTCCCCTTTCTCTCCGCTCTCTTCCACCCCCTTCTCTCTTTCCCTCTGTCTTCCCCTTTCTCTCCGCTCTCTTCCACCCCTTCTCTCTTTCCCTCTGTCTTCCCCTTTCTCTCCGCTCTCTTCCACCCTTCTTCTCTCTTTCCCTCTGTCTTCCCCTTTCTCTCCCCTCTCTTCCACCCCTTCTCTCTTTCCCTCTGTCTTCCCCTTTCTCTCCGCTCTCTTCCACCCATTCTCTCTTTCCCTCTGTCTTCCCCTTTCTCTCCGCTCTCTTCCACCCCTTTCCCTCTCTCTTTCCCTCTGTCTTCCCCTTTTCTTTCTCCGTCTTCCCTTTCTTCCAACCCTTCTCTCTTTCCCTCTGTCTTCCCTTTCTCTCCGCTCTCTTCCACCCCTTCTCTCTTTCCCTCTGTCTTCCCCTTTCTCTCCGCTCTCTTCCACCCCTTCTCTTTTTCCCTCTGTCTTCCCCTTTCTCTCCGCTCTCTTCCACCCCTTCTCTCTTTCCCTCTGTCTTCCCCTTTCTCCCCCCTCTCTTCCACCCCTTCTCTCTTTCCCTCTGTCTTCCCCTTTCTCTCCGCTCTCTCTCTCTGTGTGAATGAGACCGTGTTATTCCTCTCTCCCGCTCATTTTAGCATCAGTAAAATAATTATGATAGATGCAGGTGTCTTTCTTTCCTTCAAAGCCTTAAATGGATAAAACAAAATGAGCCCAGAAACTAATTAACGTGCGAGGATGAGTGCAGGGGAGAGAAGCTAATCAGCCTGCTATCAGCATGCTATCAGCCTGCTATCAGCCTGCTATCAGCCTGCTATCAGCCTGCCTGCCCTACAGCATTAAATATCATATTAGATATCTTAATCGTTTACTCCGACAGGAGCGACGCGACAAACTTTCTCATTTTCCCAGTCAATTGATGTGGCTTATGCTTCTCCCTCTGGCTCCTAAACTTTTAGAGGGACATAGCCTTTCTAAACACGTCAGGAATATGTAATGTGTTGTTTCATCTGCTCAACCCTTCAACCCTTTGACTGAACCAAACGTTACATAGATATGTCTCTGAGTAGAAATGCATAGACGTCTCAGCACATGACATAATCAAATCAAAGTTTATTTGTCACGTGTGCCGAATACAACAGGTGTAAACCTTACAGTGAAATGCTTACTTACAGGCTCTAACTAATAGTGCAAAAGAGGTATTAGGTGAACAATAGGTAAGGAAAGAAATAAAACAACAGTAAAAAGACAGGCTATATACTGTACAGTAGCGAGGCTATAAAAGTAGCGAGGCTACATACAGACACTGGTTAGTCCGGCTGATTGAGGTAGTATGTACATGTAGATATGGTTAAAGTGACTATGATGAACAGAGAGTAGCAGTAGCGTAAAAGAGGGGGTTGGCAGGTGGGGGGTGGCGGGACACAATGCAGATAGCCCGGGTTAGCCAATGTGCGGGAGCACTGGTTGGTCAGCCCAATTTAGGTAGTATGTACATGAATGTATAGTTAAAGTGACTATGCATATATGATAAACAGAGAGTAGCAGCAGCGTAAAAGAGGGGTTGGGGTGGGCACAATGCAAATAGTCCGGGTAGCCATTTGATTACCTGTTCAGGAGTCTTATGGCTTGGGGGTAAAAACTGTTGAGAAGCCTTTTTGTCCTAGACTTGGCACTCCGGTGCCACTTGCCATGCGGTAGTAGAGAGAACAGTCTATGACTGGGGTGGCTATGGTCTTTGACAATTTTTAGGGCCTTCCTCTGACACCGCCTAGTGTAGAGGTGATGTACTGTGCCGTACGCACTACCCTCTGTAGTCGCTTGTGGTCAGAGGCCGAGCAATTGCCGTACCAGGCAGTGATGCAACCGGTCAGGGTGCTCTCGATGTTGCAGCTGTAGAACCTTTTGAGGATCTCGGGACCCATGCCAAATCTTTTTCGTTTCCTGAGGGGGAATAGGCTTTGTCGTGCCCTCTTCACGACTGTCTTGGTGTATTTGGAACATTCTAGTTTGTTGTTGATGTGGACACCAAGGAATTTGAAGCTCTCAACCTGCTCAACAGCCCCGTCGATGAGAATGGGGGCGTGGTCGGTCCTCCTTTCCTGTAGTCCACAATCATCTCCTTAGTCTTGGTTACGCTGAGGGATAGATTGTTATTCTGGCACCACCCGGCCAGGTCTCTGACCTCCTCCCTATAGGCTGTCTCGTCGTTGTCGGTGATCAGGCCTACCACTGTTGTGTCGTCTGCAAACTTAATGATGGTGTTGGAGTCGTGCCTGGCCATGCAGTCGTGGGTGAACAGGGAGTACAGAAGGGGACTGAGCACGAACCCCTGGGGGGCTCCAGTGTAGAGGATCAGCGTGGCAGATGTGTTGCTACCTACCCTCACCACCTGGGGGCGGCCCGTCAGGAAGTCCAGGATCCAGATGCAGTGGGAGGTGTTTAGTCCCAGGATCCTTTGCTTAGTGATGAGCTTTGAGGGTACTATGGTGTTGAACACTGAGCTGTAGTCAATGAATAGCATTCTCACATAGGTGTTCCTTTTGTCCAGGTGGGAAAGGGCAGTATGGAGTGCAAAAGAGATGGCATCATCTGTGGATCTGTTTGGACGGTATGCAAATTGGAGTGGGTCCAGGGTTTCTGGGATAATGGTTGATGTGAGCCCTTACCAACCTTTCAAAGCACTTCATGGCTACGGACGTGAGTGATACGGGTCTGTAGTCATTTAGTCAGGTTGCCTTAGTGCTCTTGGGCACAAGGACTATGGTGGTCTGCTTGAAACATGTTGGTATTACAGACTCAATCAGGGACATTTTTAAAATGTCAATGAAAACACCTGCCAATTGGTCAGCACATGCCCGGAGCACACGTCCTGGTAATCCGTCTGGCCCCGCAGCCTTGTGTATGTTGACCTGTTTAAAGGTCTTACTCACGTCGGCTACGGAGATTGTGATCACACAGTCGTCTGGAACAGCTGATGCTCTCATGCATGCCTCAGTGTTGCTTGCCTCAAAGCGATCATAGAAGTGATTTAGCTCAGCTGGTAGGCTCGTGTCACTGGGCAGCTCGCGGCTGTGCTTCCCTTTGTAGTCTGTAACAGTTTTCAAGCCCTGCATATAAGACGAGCGTCGGAGCCGATGTAGTATTATTCAATCTTAGTTCTGTATTGACGCTTTGCCTGTTTGATGGTTCGTCGCAGGGCATAGCAGGATGTCTTGTAAGCTTCTGGGTTAGAGTCCCGCACCTTGAAAGTGGTAGCTCTACGCTTTAGCTCAGTGCGAATGTTGCCTGTAATCCATGGCTTCTGGTTGGGGTGTGTATGTACACAGGGGATGACGTCCTCGATGCACTTATTGATAAAGCCAGTGACTGATGTGGTGTACTCCTCAATGCCATCGGAAGAATCCCGGAACATGTTCCAGTCTGTGATAGCAAAACAGTCCTGTAGTTTAGCATCTGCTTCATCTGACCACTGTACAGTGCTTCTACACCTGCATTGCTTGCTGTTTGGGATTTTAGGCTGGGTTTCTGTACAGCACTTTGAGATGTCAGCTGATGTAAGAAGGGCTATAGAAATACATTTGATTTGATTTGATTTTATGTATAAAAAAAATGACATTGAAATGAGATGCTTGTGAGGTCTTTTAGATCTTTGATGAAGATGACAGTAAAACTTGTATTAGGATGAATGTATTAGGATTTTTTTCTCCAACTTGGGTAAGAGTATCCAGTATTGGTAGGAAGCAAAATAGTCAAAAAATGTTTGAATGGCCTTTTTACTTATACTGTCCCTGCATGGATGTGCAGGAACACAACTATGTAAAAGGTAGGCTCTGAAAGGATAAACCCTTGGCGGACATTTTACGTTCAGGCCCTACTTAAGCTAGTTTCAAGCTGGCATTCCAAAAGTACTACTATACAGTATCTCGGAATGTATCCAGACCCTTTGACCTTTTCCACATTTTGTTACGTTACAGCCTTATTCTAAAACGGATTAAATAGTTTCCCCCACTCAATCTATACACAACACCCCATAATGACAAAGCAAAAACAGGTTTAGAAATGTTTAATAATTTATTAAAAAAAAAAAAAAAACTCAAATATCACATTTACATAAGTATTCAGACCCTTTAGCATCGAGTCTTCTTGGGTATGATGCTACAAGTTTGGCACATCTGTATTTGGGGAGTTTCTCCCATTCTTCTCTGCAGATCCTCTCAAGCTCTGTCAGGTTGGATGGGGAGCGTTGCTGCACAGCTATTTTCAGGTCTCTCCAGAGATGTTCGATTTCGGGCTTTGGCTGGGCCACTCACGAACATTCAGAGACTTATCCTAAAGCCACTCCTGCGTTGTCTTGGCTGTGTGCTTAGGGTCGTTGTCCTATTGGAAAGTGAACCTTTTCCCCAGTCTGAGGTCCTGAGCGCTCTGGAGCAGGTTGTCCTCAAGGATCTCTCTGTACTTTGCTCCGTTCATCTTTGCCTCGATCCTGACTAGTCTCCCAGTCCCTGCCGCTGAAAAACATTCCCACAGTATGATGCTGCTACCACCATGCTTCACAGTAAGGACGGTGCCAGGTTCCTCCAGACATGATGCTTGGCATTTAGGCCAAATAGTTAAATCTTGGTTTCATCAGACCAGAGATACTTGTTTCTCATCGTCTGACAGTCAGGTTCTTGGTCACCTCCCTGACCAAGGCCCTTCTCCCCCGATTGCTCAGTTTTCTTGGTGATTCCAAACTTCTTCCATTTAAGAATGATGGAGGCACTGTGTTCTTGGGGTCCATCAATGCTGCAGACATTTGTTGGTACTCTTTCCCAGATCTGTGCCTCAACACAATCCTGTCTCGGCAGTCTATGGACAATTCCTTCATCCTCATGGATTGGTCTGAATACATGTAAATAAGGTATTTTTGTTTGAATTATTTTTTTTAAATGCAAAAAATTCTAAAGACCTGTTCTTGCTTTGTTGTTATGCGGTGTTGTGTGTAGATTGCTGGGGAAATGTTGGGAGGAGGGAAGTGGTCACACAGCGAGGACTGTGATTAGTTCAAACTAGCTCACCCAGGTCACCTCCACACAATGGATTAACTCGGAGTGATGATGCTGGGCATGTGTTTTAATAGAATAGGGGCAGGTCACACAATATATATTATTTTAAAGGAAATGTAGGTGAAGGAAGTGGTCACGGAGCGAGGACTGTGATTAGTATTAGTTAAAGGGATATTTTGGGATTTTGGCAATAGTTCCCCAGAGTCAGATTAACTTGTAGATACCCTTTTTATATCTATGTGTCCAGTTTGAAGGTAGTTAGAGGTAGTTTAACAAGCCAATGCTAACTAGCTTTAGTGCAATGACTGGAAGTCTATGGTTATCTGCTAGATAAAGGGCCTCATTGCCAAAGTACTGAAGTATCCCTTTAAATCTAGCTCACCCAGGTCACCTCCACACAGGGGCCTAACTCAGAATGATGATGCTGGGGCATATATTTTAATGGAACAGGGACAGGTCACACAATGGAGTGGGTCAGTGTCATTACTCTGACTTAGTCTCATGTTTACACTGACCTGCTTTGCTTAACTGGCCCTTCCACTCTGAAATGCAGACTAGAACCTCTCCTTTTGTTCTAATGGGGAAGTGGAGTGCTCCACATGGGCCTATGTCCTCCACATAACCCCTATTCTTGGTCAAAGATGGTCTCTCTCTCTGTTTCTGTCACTTCTCTCTAGCTCTGTGTTCCCTCTTCCTCTCCCTCTGTCATAGTGTATTGCTGCATGTTGTGTGTTTTTGTGTATGTTGTCCTACAGACTGACAGATCAGGTCTGAGCCCTTGGGGCAGCACGGCCTCTAGTCAAACTCTTTCTCTCTCTTTCTCTTTCTCTATCACGCACGCACGCACACACACACACACACACACACACACACACACACACACACACACAGAGCTCCATATGCCCATTCCCAGCCCAGACAACCCCCTTCTGTGTCTGAACCAACAGCAGTCTGGACCTTACAGAAGTAAAACCTTTGATGTTAAAACACATGAGAAAGAAGTGGTGTCCCTCAGGACAGACGGGGTGAGAGGTGAATGGGTGAGAGGTGCCTGACACTTCAGTCCTGATTGGGTTTAATTGGCTTTGATGGGAAGGGGCGGGATGTGTTATGACTGTGTCACTTCCTCTCGCGTCCAGACTGACACTGTCTAACCTCTCGTCCCCTCTGGCAGATGAACACTGCACTCTCTGCCTGGTTCAGAGCAGCCACCCTGCTGTGATGATTAGTGCTTCCATGGCCTGGGTGTGTGTGTGAGTTGTGATTTAAAGTGCTTAAATTGGCTGTTCAGCTGCCCATGTCCTGACCCACTCAAACAGGCAGATGGATTTTGAGTGGAGAGACAGGGGGTGGGAGGGAGGGAGGGAGGGGGTTGGGGAGAGAGGTCAGTCACTCAGTCCATTAGGCCACTCATGGCCGTATGTTAGTGTTTGGGGGATTAAACTACCTGTAGTTTCAGTTCCTTCCACCTGAGCTGAGATCTCCTGCTGCTCAGTAGGTGGCCATGTTTGGACAGATCACTCACCTCTACCTATCTTTAATAAACTCCAATCAGCGACAGTCTTATCTAATTTGGATTCAATTAGGATATATGTAAATTAACATATAGATCTGACAGAAAAACGACCTAAGTTCCTGTGTTCCTAGCCTGCTGTTTAATAGCACATTTCCAGAGTTGATGCTTGCCCGTAGATTATGTTTGTGGACTGGTGCTGTGTAATTAAGACATTTGACTTTCCACAGGGAAAGGCAGGCCGTAGCTTCAGCCCAGGGTGATTTTCCTCCTCTGTAAATGTTGTCTAAAGCAGCCAGATGGGTCAGATCCAGGTTATGGTTGAGCCAGGCCAGTGGGTTCTCCAGAAGGACACTAGCAGGTGTCTGAAATAACACACACCCATGTCTAACCATTACACTGGGTCGCTTTTTGTCTTGAGACAATCAGAAAGGAGAGAGGAGGGAATGAGGGTGTCAGCCAAGCTGTAACAGATGCAACAACTGGCCATGGCATTGTTAAAGATGAACATTTGAATTCTGCTCATATTATTTAACATAGTTATATTTCACCCAATGTCCAAACAGGCCAATGTATTCACGTCACCACAATGGTCGAAACAAGTAGGCTGTCATTTAAAGTCTATGTATAGTTACATAGAATACTGTAATTACATGTAACTACACAGTAAGTAATAACTATGCCCATCTGATTAAAAACAACATTTGGCCAGAAACCTTATTAGTTTGACTGTCCTCCATTTTGGCACAAAACCACCACAACAATAGCACTCTAATTTGCATTGTCACTAGAATGTCAACGTCTTGGAAGTTCTGATGCCGACATGACTCCTATTAAAATCTTGAATGTCAAATAGACCAGTGCTCTGGTTAAGATGCCACTGTTTGCAGATGGAAAGTTTTGATTCACTTGTACTCTCTGATGTGGCTAAGGACTGTCAGGGGAGGGGGTAGCCTAGTTACTGATGGTTTCGACGACACCTGCGTTTCACCCATCTGCCACATTCTGGCCTGAGTCTACATCATTCATAGGAAGAGAGGATGGAGCAGAGAAGGAGAGAGAAGGAGGAATTTATATCACTGTGAGATTTTATATGTCTGTTTATTTAGCTCCAGTTATCCAGATTATAACATGATGCTTGCTTAAAATGCCTTTATTCGGCAATTTCTTCTGTACAGTATGTATGGGACAATACAATTAAGTATATAACGTATCAGTCAAATGTTTGGACACATCAACTAGTTTAGGGGTTTTTCTTTATTTTTACTATTTTCTTCATTGTAGAATAATAGTGAAGACATCAAAACTATGAAACAACACACATGGAATCATGTAGTATTTTATATATTTTTATATTCTTCAAAGTAGCCACCCTTTGCCTTGATGACAGCTTTGCACTCTCTTGGCATTCTCTCAACCAGCTTCATGAGGTTCATTCACCTGGAATGCATTTCAATTAACAGGTGTGCCTTGTTAAAAGTTCATTTGTGTAATTTCTTTCCTTCTTAATGCATTTGAGCCAATCAGTTGTGTTGTGACAAGGTAGGGTTGGTATACAGAAGACAGCCCTATTTGGTAAAAGACCAAGTCCATATTATGGTAAGAACAGCTCAAATAAGCAAAGAGGAAAGACAGTCCATCATTACTTTAAGACATGAAAGTCAGTCAATCTGGAAAATTTCAAGAACTTTGAAGGATTCTTCAAGTGCAGTCACAAAAACCATCAAGCGCTATGATGTAACTGGCTCTCATGAGGACCGCCACAGGAAAGGAAGACACAGTTACCTCTGCTGCAGAGGATAAGTTCATGAGCGTTACCAGCCACAGAAATTGCAGCCCAAATAAATGCTTCACAGAGTGAAGAATCACCATAAACTGTTCAGAGGAGACTGCGTGAATCAGGTCTTCATGGTTGAATTACTGCAAAGAAATCCCTACTGAAGGACACCAATAATAAGAAGAGTCTAGCTTGGGACAAGAAACAAGAGCAATGGACGTTAGGCCAGTAGAAATCTGTCCTTTTGTCTGATGAGTCCAAATTTGAGATGTTTGGTTCTAACCGCCGTGTCTTTGTGAGGTGCAGAGTAGGTTTGTGCTTAGTGGGACTATCATTTGTTTTTCAACAGGACAATGACCCCACACCTCCAGGCTGTGTACCAATTTGACCAATAAGGAAAGGGATGGAGTGCTGCATCAGCTGACCTGGCCTCCACAATCACCCAACCTCAACCCAATTGAGATGGTTTGGGATGAGTTGGACTGCAGTGAAGGAAAAGCAGCCTACAAGTGATCAGCATATGTGGGAACTCCTTCAAGACGGTTGGAAAAGCATGCCAGATAAAGCTGGTTGAGAGAATGCCAAGAGTGTCCAAAGCTGTCATCAAGGCAAAGGGTGGCTACTTTGAAGAATGCCAAATATAAAATATATTTTGAATTGTTTGAATTGGTTACTACATGATTCCATATGTGTTATTTCATAGTTTTGATGTCTTCACTATTCTTCTACAATGTAGATAACAGTAAAAGTAAAGAAAAACCCTGGAATGACTAGGTGTGTCCAAACGTATATATATTCTCCCCAAATGTAGAGAAAGGCAAGGTGTCTGAATACTTTCCAGAGGCACTGTATATACATCTTTGAGATGTATATACAGATACAACTTTATTGGAGTCCACCTGTTGTAAATTCAATTGATTGGTCATGATTTGAAAAGGCAAACACCTGTCTATATAATGTCCCACAGTTGACAGTGCATGTCAGAGCAAAAACCAAGCTATGAGGATGAAGGAATTGTCTGTAGAGCATTGAGACAGGATTGTGTCGAGGGGAAGGATACCAAAACATTTCTGCACCATTGAAGGTCCCCAAGAACACAGTGGCCTCCATCATTCTTAAATGGAAGAAGTTTGGAACCACCAAAACTCTTCCTAGAGCTGGCCGCCAGGTCAAACTGAGCAATCGGGGGGAAAAACTCTAGTTCCTCTAGAGCTCACTTGTAGTTTGCCAAAAAGCACCTAAAGCCTCTGAGACCATTACAAACAAGACTCTCTGGTCTGATGATACCAATATTGAACTCTTTGGAAAATCTGGCACTCTCTCTAGGGTGTAGAATGATGGTGGCAGCATCATGCTGTGGGGATGTTTTTCAGCTTCAGGGATCGAGGTAAAGATGAAAGGAACAAAGTACACAGAGATCCTTGATGAAAATCTGCCCCAGAGCTCTCAGGACCTCAGACTGGGGCGAAGGTTCACCTTCCAACAGGACAACGCAGGATTGGCTTCGGGACAAGTCTCTGAATGTCCTTGAGTGGCCCAGCCAGAGTCCGAACTTGAACCCGATCGAACGTCTCTAGAGAGACATTAAAATAGCTGTGCAGCAACGCTCCCCATCCAACCTGACAGAGTTTGAGAGGATATGCAGAGAAGAATGGGAGAATCTCCCCAAATGCGGGTGTGCCAAGCGTGTAGTGTTATACCCAAGAAGACTCTAAGCTGTAATTGCTGCCAAAGGTGCTTCAACAAAGTACTGAGTAAAGGGTCTGAATACTTATGTAAATGAAATATTTCAGTTTTGTATTTGTTATAAATTAGCAAACATTTCTAAAAACATGTTTTTGCTTTGTCATTATGGGGGTATTGTGTGTAGATTGATGAGGGAATAAAACATTATAATACATTTTAGAATAAGGCTGTAACGTAACAAAATGTGGAAAAAGTCAATGGGTCTGAATACTTTCCGAATGCGCGTATATATATATATATATATATATATATATATATATATATTGTTTTTTCTTAATGCCTTTTCCAGAGGATATAATGTCAATATTGGTTGATGTGAGGCAGTATCTCAGTAATCTGGAGTTATGTGTCCTGAGGCACGTTTTAATGCAGAGAGACTGGTGTTCTGCTGACACACTGCATTGGTTGACAGCGTCACCACATGAGGCCCTAGCTTCATTACAGCAAAGCAGTCCATCCGCAAACAGTACAGTGCTGTCTATCTCTCTCACACTACACATTCCTGTACACGAAATGGAGAGAACATGACATTTTATTTGAGAGTCAGATAGTTTCTCTACCCCCCCTTTAAATTTCAAATACCGCTGAACTTTTGCACATACAAATACAGTTCAACTAATTCTGGGCTTGGAGTGTCGTAGTCCATCCAGCCCCAAAATGCTTTTCCCGCAAGTTGGATAATATATATATATATATATTTCTCTTTTAAAATATGTAAATGAGTGTGAGTGTTGGTGACAGTGCTGGCGGTTTCCCCAGTTGCACCTGGCTGGGAGCGGCCGTGAGAGGGATGCCACGTCTCCCAGGGGTCAAAGGCCAAAGCATTGAAGTGAAAATCATCCGGATCCCCCGTGGCCGGCGAGAGGACAAGAAAGAGAGGCAACGTTTGAAACAAATAAATAGCGGTTTTTCAAGGTGCCCTCTCCACTTCATAGCATAGGATTGATCTCTGTGCTTTAACCCAGAGGAGAACGAGAGAACAGTGGAGAGCGGAGTGGAGGATTGATCTCTGTGCTTTAACCCAGAGGAGAACGAGAGAACAGTGGAGAGCGGAGTGGAGGATTGATAAGGCACTCTCTTTTCATGTAATTATTACTTTTAACCTTGGTGCAGGTTGGTCCTCCTTACTGGGCCAGGGAAGGCGTGACCACTACACCAGAGGGTTTGCTAAAGCTGCTGTACAACAGACTTTAAACTAGCAAACAAAACCGTCTCTTTGAAGTTGTGTTTTAAGGGAAATCGATGCGGCTGCCTTTAGGATCAAACCCATATTTCTATACAGACTCGCCAGGTGATTGGGGATGATATGCAGTCTTATCTACAGCCTTGTTTCTTGTTTTTGGGTCCGGTGACAATCCTGTGGGCCAATCACTAATGTTTACGGTTGAGTTAAAAGCCATAGTATTGTTAAAGTGGCAACCCATTGGTTCTGTGTTGCAAAACAGAGAAGAACTACCAACCAGCGCATTTGACCTGAGATGTCTCAAAGTGACAAATAGATCTTCTTTGGATTGCGGAGAGGTAGGCCTGCACTGTCCTTCAGTCGTCCAGGACTGTCTGGGCACCATATTTTGGCAAATTTTTTATTTACAGATTGGACTTTGTTGCTAAATCCAGGCCTGTGATGCTCTGATATTTCCCTGAGATGTATACCGATGTATATCAGTTTAATACCACAGGAGTAACCTGGGGACCTCTTATAGGGTGACACCGCATCTCCCATCCACACTTTCTGTTTGAGCGCGTCCAGATAAATGTCAGGCAGAACAAAGACCTGCAGTCTCATTTCCCTCCAGTCTCAAATTGTCATTGCGCGCACTGTTCCCTCCGAATTGGTTTCTGTGGTAATCCATGCCCTTGGCAGCTGTGAGCCTGGGCAGGATGGGTTATGGAACAGATTGATATATATTATTACTAGTGGTGCCTTTAATCGCAGGCTCGGCCCAAGGTGACCATGCAACTCTCCTTCTGTCCTCTCCTCTCTGAAATCTCACCTCTCATCTGAGGCCACCTGCTCCTCATTATATGGCTATGTTATAAAGAAGAGAAGTGAAGCACCCTGTAACCACATGATTTCAACCACAGACCACAAACCACAAACCACAAACCCTTACCTAAACCCTAACACCATAACAGCATGATCAACTATTGACTACCACCAGGAAGCCTCTGTCACTGACGGTATCTGAGGATATGATGAACTCCCTGTAAACCCATGGAGTGGCATCCTGTTTCAGAGGCTTAGGGCGTCTGCCTTACGCTAACGAGGAGACATTAAATTAGTTTAATTATGATTGCCTGTGTTCTGGAAATACCAAAAGGAAGGTACTGTCCCAATGGGTCTGCAGTAGCTGTGTGTGTGTGTGTGTGTGTGTGTGTGTGTGTGTGTGTGTGTGTGTGTGTGTGTGTGTGTGTGTGTGTAAACTGCCACCTCTGTGTTAGACAGCTGCCTACGGGCTGCGTTCGGCAAGGGCGCTTTCCCTTCAGCTAGCGTTAAAAACATCCTCTCACACACACTAACATTAACACAAACACACACACACTCACACTAACACAGACATGCACATACTCAAGGCTTCCTATAATTATAAAAGTTTAGTGCTTACATTAAAAAAGTATATGTATGCATATTCATTCCGATCACCCGTTAGAAAAGTTTTAGGGGTTGAATGATAATACCAGTGTGTGTGTACTTGTATATGTATCCATTGTGTGTGTGTGTGTCTGTCCGTGTGTGTCTGTCCGTGTGTGTGTGTGTGTGTGTGTGTGTGTGTGTGTGTGTGTGTGTGTGTGTGTGTGTGTGTGTGTGTGTGTGTGTGTGTGTGTGTGTGTGTGTGCATTTTTTTTTAGAAAAGCTCATTTGATCCTTTGCCTCAGGATGTGGTCTGACAGAAAACAGACCCAGTAAAAAAGTAAAAAGTCCCCTTGTTTTACCGTTGGGTGACACTTGCTGAGGGCTATGGCTGCTCTATGTGTGTGTCAACAGCAAAGGCGTTTCTGTGCCTCTCTGTGATGTAGACTCAGCAGATTGGCCTTTCATCTTATGGCTAATGATGAGTTCATAATGTTCCCCATTCATAACATACAGTCACAGGACTAGTATTCACTCACACTGGTCTGCACCATACAGAGCCTCTCCAGTGATGGACTAAGTCCCTCCAGTCCTTCACAGCCAAAATGCTTTATGTAGTGAAATGGATTATTCTCTGCTTGGTGGCAGACAGGATCATTTGTAGGCAGCCCTGAGGTTTGGGGGATGTGTGTGTCTCTGTCTTGCTGTCCTGTGTAGTTGCTGCTACATATATTTTCTTAAAGTAACATGGGAAGATGCAACATTATGTGACTCTACCTTATATACATGCTGTTACTGTACAGGACCGGCTCCAGGCACACGCGACATAAGAGGTCGCCTAGGGCCCTAGGCCCTGAGAGTTAGAATAGTAGAATACACAATGTGCAAGTTCGAAATTTGGTTGTGCATCAGCAATTTATTTCATTGTTATGTCTGTCATTTACAGTCACTCAATTAGCCTTGTCTGCTAACAATTTTTTGATTGGTAAATTAGTCTAGCCAGCTACCTAAACTTGTAGTAATCATGGCCGAATACTGACTGGATCATGCAGGGCCCATTGATTTTGTTATTCACTTTCACTCAGATATCACTGACTTGGCACAAGTCATGGCAAAATGTGTAGAATTGCAGGAATGTACATTAAAACATTACTTTTTCTCTCCACCATCGAGAGGAGGGGCCATTAAAATCCTGCTTAGGGCCCCCTAAAGGCTACGGCCGGCCCTGTTACTGTACATTCTAAACCTGCATAAATGATCAATATCCTGACACCACAGAATAAGAGGTTTGAAGTAGGCCTACATGTCCTAAGAAATATAGATGCTGCTATTTTATCGCCGAGCTCCATATTTTAGTGTTGTGGAAATTGACCCTCTGACTCAGCCGGAGGGAGAGGAGCAGCAGAGATAGGGAGAGAATTCTCATCATCTTTAATGTTACTCAAACACACTCAAAGCCTGACTAAGTGCTAACAAGCTGCCTGGAGACGTCTCCAAGGCAGCTGGGGTCGGCCCCTCTCAAAATAATGGCTTACTTGAGCCGCAATTATGAGGGAGGAGACTCATTTTAGAAGTCTTTCCACTGAAGTGGTGGGACTTTTTAAAATGAGTCTCTATGGTATAGACTTCTAAAATGAGTCATTGTCGTCTATGCTCAAAGAACTGGGCATGGGGATGAGGGTCATACAGAGTGAGTTTTCATCTTTTAAGTCCAAAGATATCAACAAAAAAAACGAAAAAGTCCCAAAGACCAACCCCAGTCGCGGACAGCCGCAGTCCTGCTGGTTTCTGTTTCTGTCTGTCATGTCATTGATGTTACTGATTTCCCAGAGAGTGAGTGTACCTGATCTCCCAGAGAGTGAGTGTACCTGATCTCCCAGAGAGTGAGTGTACCTGATCTCCCAGAGAATGAGTGTACCTGATCTCCCAGAGAGTGAGTGTACCTGATCTCCCAGAGAGTGAGTGTACCTGATCTCCCAGAGAGTGAGTGTACCTGATCTCCCAGAGAGTGAGTGTACCTGATCTCCCAGAGAGTGAGTGTACCTGATCTCCCAGAGAGTGAGTGTACCTGATCTTCCAGAGAGTGAGTGTACCTGATTTCCCAGAGAGTGAGTGTACCTGATCTCCCAGAGAGTGAGTGTACCTGATCTCCCAGAGAGTGAGTGTACCTGATCTTCCAGAGAGTGAGTGTACCTGATCTCCCAGAGAGTGAGTGTACCTGATCTCCCAGAGAGTGAGTGTACCTGATCTTCCAGGATTAGATCAGATGAATATTTAGTTTTAGAGACAGTCTGGCACTCTGGCAAAGTAAAGCATATTGTCTTCAGTAAAGTACATTCATCTTGCTCTTGTCTCTGTTGCTGAGTTTACATCCTACTGTCCCACGCTGTGTTTGTGTTATAAAAAGTTCGGAGCAGTTAGTCTGCACCTCATGAACTATTTGGAGTTTGTCTTCTTTATATTCTCCTATACTCTATCCAAGCTCTGGTAAGACAGCTGTGTTTCACGCATGCACACACACATACGCACACACACACACATGCACACACTATACATACAGATGAAGTTGTCTCCCTCTCTAGCGTCTCTCTCAAAGCCCTTGGCGGTGGTTGTTTACCCTTCATCATGGCAGCTGTGTGTGTGCCTGTCGATCTGAGGGGGGAGATATTGCGTGTCAAGTGCTCTCCAGGGCTAAACTATCATTTCTGAGTGTTATCACACCATCCTACCTCCCAGGGGCTGGTAGGTTCCTTCACACGCACACGCATACACACAGACAGACAGACACAACCACACACTGGAGGAGCTCCAGATCGTGTTAGCCCAGTGAGGCGTGCAGACAGAGGGAGGAGATGAGAGCAGCTTGGTCTGCTGTTACACCGGACATTACTTAGGTGCCATAAAACAGACATAATACAGACATGCACATGCAACCAGTCTTACTGTTAAACACACATCCAGACATGCACTACATACTGGTCAAAACAAACATTACACTGACATACATATCATCTATGGAATGATACAAACATGTTTGGCTGTAGATGCAAAGAAACGATGGAGAGTTCTATTTTAGTTGCAATTTACACTGTGTCGAGTAGTGACATTACTGCTCTTGTAAAACAATTGCTGTCCACTCTTTCCAGGTGCTGAACTTCAGAAATATGTTGCTGTCCACTTCAATGGTGCTGAATAACTGATTACCGATATTACAGCTTGTTTTGACAGTTAAGACATTCAATAAGGGGACAAAATCCACTGTCCATTCTCCTATTTAAGAGGAGCACGGAGCAGATTTGAGCTTCTAGTGCCGGAAGGAGAAGGAGAGAGGAAGAAAAGCATTACTGATTAACACCTCGTTATCAGCACAACAGTCTGCCCATTGTTCTGTAGTAAGAAGGCCTAATCCTGCTCTTAGCAGCCGGGAGAAAAGCGAAGACTATTGTGTCTTTTTATCCTGCTGGGCTTCTCTGGGCTTGGTGAGTTTGCCCTTCACACGTCTGTGTGCAAGTTTCCTTCCCTGTCAGCGTCTAGTCAGTTGTAGGGAGGATGGCAGGAGTGACGCTGATCTTTTTAAACTTTATAGACAAACATGCCACATGCGTGTGCACACATGCGCACACACATAACTGTCTTTGTGATGTCAATACAGCAGGGCAGGTGGGACATTTACCTAAATGATTTTGTGTTAAATCATGATAACACTCCCAGTAATGTGGACACTTCATTTCTGTAAGAAATCCATCATCAAGGTAACAGCAGAATCCTTACCTTGAAACAATGTGAGACATCCTGGAGAAAAGACACAGGCATGCTGCTCATCCCAAGACTACCACTGAGAAGCACAGGTGTCCACAGTGTGTGTGTGGCTGATTGTGGAGAGAGAGAGAGAGAAAGAGAGGATGCCAGTGTTTGAGATGTCCTTGAAATGTGTCCCTGACAGCCAATTAGTGTTCGCTTACTTGCACAACTCACAGCTGAATCAATTAGCATAACCTGCTATGACCCCTTATGAACTTCTATGTCACCTCTGAAACCACAGCCCATGGCACTGTGACCTACAAAAGTATGCATTCCTTGACTGGATGGTTGTCATTGGCAGACATTGTGCACTTTATATTCCAATGGAGGAGGGGTGACAATCCAAGTGAATCATACGTACAGAACAGTGTGCGTTGTTGAAATGTATAGTATTGAAACATCGTCCATTAGATTCTACTCTGTGTGTGTGTGTGTGTGTGTGTGTGTGTGTGTGTGTGTGTGTGTGTGTGTGTGTGTGTGTGTGTGTGTGTGTGTGTGTGTGTGTGTGTTTGGGGTGAGACAAATAGTGTGTGTGAGTCTGGGTGTTAAGCTACTGGTTTCCTTACCGTATATGTTTCATTCATGAGTGCTCTCCCCCTGCATCGCCTGTTCTCTTCCCTCTCTCCCTCTCTCCCCTAGCTCTCTGCTGGTCTGATGCAGGGCCCAGTCACGGAAGGAGACACCAGCCACTCATGCCAGACATGACCAGAACCGAAACACACACACGCACGCATGCATACACACATGCTCACATGCACACAAACACATACACACACTGCCACCTGCACAAGGATCCATTCATTTTTCTAATCAACGAGATAGTCACATTTTCAACATGAGAGAGTGGAGGATGGAAGAGGAATTAGAAGAGGAAAAAGGGGAGGAGGAGAGGGAGGGGGGAAGTGAAGGGGGAGGAGTCACAGGATTGGTAGGGTTCCAAAAGAGTGTGATGCTGGCTCTTTGTGTCTGTGTGGTAGTATCAGCCAGGTAAAGTGTTCCGTGAGGCTCGGTCTGGGTATGCGTGCAGCTCTTTCTAACCCAACACCCTAGAGACTCCCAAGGCCAACATGACGTGTGAGGCTACTTGCAAGCATTCACATACACACACTCAGACACCCACATTGCTGAAGCACAACATAGTCAGTTTAGTTGTGGAGTAGTTTGATACTACTGAGCCTTCGACAGCCTCTCAGCCCCTGAAAAGTTTCTGTTTAGCATCCAGCATATTTAGAGACACTTAGTCTCACTTAACAAGATTGGCCGTGCCTTCGTCTGGAGCGTGATGCACACAGACAGGGGATAGAGGATAAGGAATAACGGGACAGCAAGTATGCCTGTATCTTCCAGACAGGCCCACCTATTCTACACACACACCTACTCATCAAGCACACCAACTCAGACATTCAGTACTCCCAGAGTTGAGCAGCTCGACAGAGAGTCTGTCAGACAACCAAACCGCCTGGCTTTCAGACATACTCACACACAATAGTACTAGTCCTCCTGACAGACTCACTCATAGAGGAAGAGACTAAGATGAGACCAGGGACCTTGGGGAGTCAAAGGGCACTGTAGTTAGAGGTGTGTGGCATTCTCTCTCTTTCTGTCTATGTCTCTCTCTGTCTCTCTCGCTATCTCTGTCTCCATCGCTCTTTTTCTCTGTATCTGTATCTGTGTGTGTCTCTCTCTCTCTCTCTCTCTCTCTCTCTCTCTCTCTCTCTCTCTCTCTCTCTCTATTTCTGTGTGAGGCAGAGCCCTCCAAGTCTCTTTTTTTCCTTCATTTAAAAAAATATTTTTAGTGAAGAGGAGAATCCTGCTGATGTTGGTAATTTTATTTTTGGAACGATTAGTCCCTCATTTACATATCTTCTCTGAAAAAAAACAAAAACAACATCTACTGTGCTCTGTGCTCTTCATACATGTGCATTTAGTGTGAGGGGATACTTGTGCTCTTCATACATGTGCATTTAGTGTGAGGGGATACTTGTGCTCTTCATACATATGCATTTAGTGTGAGGGGATACTTGTGCTCTTCATACATATGCATTTAGTGTGAGGGGATACTTGTGCTCTTCATACATATGCATTTAGTGTGAGGGGATACTTGTGCTCTTCATACATATGCATTTAGTGTGAGGGGATACTTGTGCTCTTCATACATATGCATTTAGCGTGAGGGGATACTTGAGGCTAATGATCATTGGCCAAAACTGGACAACGCTTGGCCAATTGTGCACCTCCCTATGGGACTCACAATCACAATCATGGCCAGGGTCTGTAGTGACACCTCTAGTGCTGAGATGCAGTGCCTTAGACCGCTGCGCCACACGGGAGCCCAAAATTTGGACTTGTGGTTTTACTTAACTATCCGTACTGGCCAAGGATTATAATGGCAATTCTGATCCAACCATAAATTAATACATTGTGCCCCTTGCCTGAGAGGATGGAAGTTCAACATGTAGCTACAGTAGATGTAGTTAACTAGCTAGTCTGCCTCATTGTTGCCCATAAAAGGAAATTATGCTAGCAAGCAAGCATTTTAGCCAGGTAGCCTAGGACAACAACAACTAAAAGTGTATACTGTGTGACAGAGTCAAAGACCATTTAGGCAACATGAAAGAGGCGGATGGCATTGGCGTTTCTCTAAAAGTAGGGTGTTAAAATGTTTTTTATACTTGCTCGTGCGCATACACACACACGCACACACACACACACACACACACACACACACACACACACACACACACACACACACACACACACACACACACACACACACACACACACACACACACACACACACACACACACACACACACACACACACACACAAAGTCTTGTGCAACTAACCTTGTGGGGACACACAATTCAGTCCCATTCAAAATCCTATTTTCCCTAACCCCTAACCCATACCCTAACCTTAACCCTTAACATGAAAACCTAACCTTAACCCCAACTCTAAACCTAACCCCTAGCACCTAAACCTAAAACTTACCCTAGCTCCTAACCCTAACCTTTAACATAATTCTAACCATAACACTAATTCTAACCTTAACCCTAAATCCCCTAGAAATAGCATCTGACCTTGTGTGGACAAACAAAATGTCCGTAGTTGGTCAAATGTTGGTTTGTTTACTATTCACAACAATAGTTATACATGTCCACGCACACACACACAGAAATCCGTACCATGGACAGCCACATTATATTTAACTCACATTGACTGGACTAAATTGTTTTTGGTACCTTTTAGTTTCACTGGTTTTGGCTAAGCATAGGTGATTAGATGTTGAATTTGAAATGGTGCTGGAATAGTGGAGGCAGTGCCTGTTTTCTTTGCGACTTGCGGAATCTCCGTGGTTCTAAATCAATAGTTGTTTAGTTGTCTGAAAATATCAGAAACATTAACTTGCTTGACCATGCTGTAGGTCATGTCACTGTTTGTTACATGCAATATGTTTTGTGGACTCCACCAGACAGATGTTGCGCTCCGGTTTTGTGATGAATTTATTTTGCCACTGTGTCTTCTTATTGTCTCGGCATCAGACCTATATACCGCGGTCGCAAGACATATGAACTAACAGGTTATAGAGGAAACAATGCAATTATCACAACACATACTGTAATGAACACGATGGGAGACAGAGAGCTGATTTCAAGCACAGGGCGCAGCAGGTGTTCATTGTAAAGGACCACAGGAGGAGGCAGGTAGCTCGGTCCAGGCAGAAGGTCATACACAGACACGCAAACATGCAAATTGGCCGAGTTATTCTTTATTTGGACATCACACATTATAGTCTTACTCTTATACAGACATCATACACACTCTCATTATATCATATCCAATATCATACACATCAACCTACTCAGATTTGTTACACACACAATTGGTCTCAATCTTGTAACATCTGTGGCATTGGCTCACAGGCAAACAAACCTATTTCTTGAATTGTAAATATCAGACATTTGAAAGATCTAGTTTTGACCTTCATAATACCTCTGATGGCAGTAACTTTACAAGCACTAATTATGGTCAATTTAGCCTGAGAATAGTATCTAGTTATGGTAAGGGGTGAAATAAGTATAGCTAGTTATAATTGCAACGGTTTGGCAGATTATAAAACAGGAAGATCCGTTCTTACATGGCTAAAAGAAAAGGAATATAACATATACTGTTTACAGGAAACTCACACTACATCCTTAGATGAAGTTACGAGGAAAAAGGAATGGGGTGGTGAAATAATTTTCTGTCATGGACAAAGGAACTCAAAGGGTGTGATGATATTAATTAACAAAAATGTTGATCTGAATGTGCAAATAATCAGGAATGATTCGCAAGGAAGGTGGATTCTATTGAATATGAAAGTGGACGAAAAAGAGATTTGGCTCATTAATCTATATGGTTCAAATCAGGATGACCAACACTTCTTCAAAAACATTTATACCAACTTATTGAACTTACAGGCAACAAATGTTCTAATCATTATGGTAGGAGACTATAACACAATGTTAAGTACCTCAATGGACCGTAAAGGTAATCACTCTACAAACTATCATCATCGTGCCCTTAAGGAAATCACAAATATTATGGACACATTAGAAATAGTGGATATTTGGAGACTAAAAAACCCGATCTAGCGAGATATACATGGTGGAGACTTAATCAAGCTAGTCGTCTTGACTACTTTCTTGTCTCTTTCTCTCTTGCATCAAAGGTTAAAAAAGTTTTAATAGGAGACAGAATGTGATCGGCTCATCATTTAATTGGCATTCACATAACTCTTATAGATTTTCCACGTGGACGGGGATATTGGAAATTTTATTCCCCCCCCCCCTTAAAAGACCTAGATGCACTATTGTAAAGTGGCTGTTCCACTGGATGTCATAAGGTGAAAGCACCAATTTATAAGTCGCTCTGGATAAGAGCGTCTGCTAAATAACTTAAATGTAATGTAAATGTTATCAAAGGTTAGTGGAGGACAACTTATTTTTAATTAAGACAAAATAATTCAAACTGAATTTTTCCAGTATAATATAGGTTCAGCAAATCCCCTTATTGTTTGGGATACCTTTAAATGTACCTTCAGGGGTCATTCAATTCAACATTTATCAATAATAAAAAAGCAGGGAAATCCATGAACTAATAGTACAGGTAGATAGTTATAAAAACAATATTACAGGGATACAAAATAAGGTAAAGGAAAAACAAAAAGAACTTGAGGAACTTATTTACGAACGATCTAATGTAATCTATTACAAAAATAAAGCAAACTGGTTGGAATATGGAGAAAAATGCACAAAATTCTTCCTGAATCTCCAATACAGGGATGCTAAGATAAATAATTTGCAGCAACTCGTTACTGAAGACAGAGTCATCTATGATTCTCCGAATGATATTTCAAAAGAGGAAGCTAATTATTTTCTCTGTTCCGTCTCATCCCACTGAATGAAGATTACGGTTAGGAATTCTTTCCAAATAATATAAAAAATGGAAAATTAACAAATCTACAGAAAGATCAGGGCGAAGGCCAAATTACAGAAGAATAACTTTTTGAGGCTAATAAATCCTTTCAGTCTGGAAAACCCCCAGGGCTTGATGGCATAATGGTAGAGGTATATCATATTTTTTGATATACTAAAAGCTCCATTGTTAGATTCTTTTAACTACTCCTATAGAAATGGTAGTCTGTCAGGTACTCAGAAGGAAGGTCTGATTTCTCTATTATTAAAACAAGACCCAGATGGCAAATATAAAGACCCGGTCTATCTAAAAAACTGGAGGCCCCTTACACTTCAATGTTGTGATGCAAAAATACTAGCAAAATGCATAGCACTCGGAATCAAAAGGGTTTTACCAGGTATTGTTCATCCTGATCAGACATTTTTTTTTAACATAGACGATACATTGGAGATAATATACGACAACTACTAGAAATAATAGAACATCATGAAACATATAAGAAGCCAGGAATGGTATTTATAGCGGATTTTGAAAAGGCATTTGATAAAGTAAGACTGGATTTTATTTATAAATGCCTGGATTTTTTTCAATTTCGGGGCGGCAGGGTAGCCTAGTGGTTAGAGCGTTGGACTAGTAACCGGAAGGTTGCGAGTTCAAACCCCCGAGCTGACAAGGTACAAATCTGTCGCTCTGCCCCTGAACAGGCAGTTAACCCACTGTTCCTAGGCCGTCATTGAAAATAAGAATTAGTTCTTAACTGACTTGCCTAGTTAAATAAAGGTGGGTAAAAATAATGTATAGCAACCCCAGGTGTAAAATAGTAAATAACAGCTACTTCTCAGAGAGTTTTGAATTGTCAAGAGGAGTTAAACAAGGGTGTCTGCTGTCACCATATCTATTTCGTTATGGCCATCGAAATGCTAGCTACTAAAATCAGATCCAATAACAACATTAGAGGATTAGAAATCCAAGGCTTAAAAACAGAGGTGTCCATGTATGCTGATGACTCAAGTTTTATATTAAGTCCGCAAGCTAGATCCCTGCAATGTCTCATTAAATATAACTTTTCTGTACTCTCTGGACTAAAACCTAAAAAAAAACACTCTGGACTAAAGTGTGCAATATTACATATTGGATCCTTAAAAAAATACAACTTTTACATTACCTTGCAGCTTACCTATAAAATGGGCTGATGGTGAAGTAGACATACTCGGTATTCATATCACAAAATATATAAATAAGCTCTGCACATGAATTTCAATAGAAAACTTGTAAAAATAGACAAGATCCTGCAACCATGGAGAGGTCTATTTATGGAAAAATATCTCAGTTTACTCACTTACCTATGGCGCTGCCTACTCCTGATTCGATTTTCAAATCATATGAGCAAAAAATATTTTGCTTTATCTGGGACGCTAAACCAGACAAAATAAAACAAGCCTATCTATATAATGAATATGAATTGGGTGGGTTGAGATGATTAAATATAAAAGCACAAACCCTCTGTCTAAAAGCTTTACTCATTCAAAAGTTTTATTTGAACCCTAAATGGTTCTCAAGTAGATTAACAAGAAAAGCTCATCCATTGTTTAAAAATGGTCTTTTTGCCTTTGTGCAGATTTCCATGTCTCATTTTTATTATTTGGAAATGATACTTTTTCAAAGTATCTGTCTTTTTCAAACAAGCATTGCAGAGCTGGCTACAATTTCAATTTCATCCCGCTGAAAAGATAGAACAAATATTATGGCTGAACTCAAATGTGCTGGTTGATAAAATACCTGTATTTATGGGAAAGAGGTTTGAAAAGGGTATTTGTTCTTAAATTATATGGTAAAGTGTAATGGTAGAGTTATGTCCTTGGAGTTGTCATGGAGTTACCAAAATTGTACAGGAAGGTCTGCTCATTCCAAGAGTACAACCAATTGATTACAGCATTGCCCCAAAATTGAGGAGGCGGGTGGCAGCGGGGGAGGTAGGGAACTGGTCTGTCTGCCCAATATAAAGGTTCAAAACTGGTGGAGGAATAAAAATAGCATAAATAGGAAAGTATACCAGTTTAATTTGAGGACCAGGATGTTGACAACTGTGCCATACAGATTGCAAAATAGTTGGGAAGAGATTTTTGATGTACCGATTCCATGGTACAGGGTGTATGAGTTGATATATAAAACAACGCAAGATTCAAGACTTCGTGCTTTTCAGCTAAAATTATTATATAGAATTCTTGCCACCAACAAAATGTTCAATATTTGGGGCATAAAATCATCGAAGCTTTGCAGATTTTGTTGTGAGGATACAGAATCAATAGACCATTTATTTTGGTATTGCCCTCAGGTAGCCTGTTTCTGGTCTCAGGTTCAGGAATGGCTACAATGCATAGCATTGATCTAAAATTGACCCTAGAAATAGTACTGTTAGGAGATCTGGAGATAAAGTGAAAATAAAGTGGTGATCCTAACTGACCTAAGACAGGGAATTTTGACTAGGATTAAATGTCAGGAATTGTGAAAAACTGACATCGTGGACATCATGGACATCAGCAAACCACTTGCTCACATGACGCCGTACATGCTGTCTGCAATCTGCCCAATACAGTTGAACCCGGGATTCATCCGTAAAGAGCACACTCATCCAGAGTGCCAGTGGCCATCAAAGGTGAGTATTTTTCCACTGAAGTCAGCTACGACGCCAAATTGCAGTCAGGTCAAGACCCTGGTGAGGACGACGAGCACGCAGATGAGCTTCCCTGAGATGTTTCTGACAGTTTGTACAGAATTTCTTCAGATGTGCAAACCCACAGTTTTGTCAGATAACCTGGTGGCTGGTCTCAGACGATCCTGCAGGTGAAGATGCCGGATGTGGAGGTTCTGCACTGGCATGGTTACATGTGATCTGCTGTTGTGAGGCCGGTTGGACGTACTGTCAAAATCTCGAAAATGACTTTATGCAAGAGGCTTATGGTAGAGAAATTAACATTAATTATCTGGCAACAGCTCTGGTGGAGATTCCTGCAGTTAGAATGCCAATTGCACACTCCCTCAAACCTTGAGACATCTGTGGCAATGCGTTGTGTGACAAAACATTTTAGAGTGGCCTTTTATTGTACCCAGCACAAGGTGCGTCTGTGTAATGATCATGCTCTTACATTTTTTAAATGTAACCTTTCTTTAAATGATGCAAGTCAGTTATTAAGAACAAATTCTTATTCACAATGATGGCCTACCCCAGCCAAACCCTAACACGGATGACACTGGGCCAATTGTACGTCGCCCTTAGGACTCCCAATCAGAGCCGGTTGTGATACAACCTGGAATCAAACCAGGGTCTGTAGTGACGCCTCTAGCTCTGAGATGCAGTGCCTTAGACCGCTGCGCCACTCAGGAGCCCAATCAGCTGTCAGGTGGATGGATTATGTTGTCAAAGGAGAAATGCTCACTAACAGGGAGGTAAGCAAATTTGGGTACAAAATGTGAGAGAAGTAAGCTTTTTGTGCGTATGGAAAATGTTGGGGATCTTTTGTTTCAGCTCATGAAACATGGGACCAATGTTTTACATGTTGCGTTTATATTTTTGTTCAGTACAAGTTATGGGTCAAAAAATACTTTAAATTTTTTTTATTGTATCTCATGAGATTCAATGGTTGAACAGAGGTTGAAAAACAAAGATCAAAGGATGTTTGGCATGTAAGTCCCCTGCTGATGTAGCATATATCTACCCTCTCTGGGATCTGATAAACTACTTACAACAGCACTCTGTACCCCCCAAGTCAACCATAACGCAAGCCGGCCTGTTCACCTGCTATCATCCAGAAGGCGAGGTCAGTACAGGTGCATCAAAGCTTGGACCGAAATAATTAAAAACAGCTTCTATCTTAAGGCCATCAGACTGTTAAATAGCCATCACTAGCCAGCTTCCACCCGGTTACGCAACCTTGCACTTTAGAGGCTGCTACCATATATACTGTACATAGACTTGGAATCACTGGTCACTTTAATAAAGGAACACTAATAATGTTTACATACTGCTTTACTCATCTCATATGTATATACTGTATTCTATTCAACTTCATTTTAGTCAATGCCACTCTGACATTGATCAATCTAATATTTCTTAATTCCATTATTTTACTTTTAGATTTGTGTGTATTGTTTTTAGATACTACTGCACTGTTAGAGCTAAGAACACAAGCATTTTGCTACACCCGCAATAACATCTGCTAAATATGTTTATGTGATCAATAAGCAGTTCAGAAATGACACAGGTTGAACTGACAGTGACGTGCAATTCTAGGCTAGCTGTGACTAGCTGCCATCTGCTACAGCAAGATGGTTCAGTTCATTCTGTGTAATTGGAATGTAATAAGACTATTATGATAGTGTGATGAGCGTGTAAGGGTGTAACAAGGTTAGAACGATAGTTTGGTCTGATGTCCACTATATGGAGAAATAGGGAGGGAATCAGTGATAACTGTAACGGGATTCTTCTGTTGAAGGAGAGGCGGACCAAAACGCAGCGTCGTTATTGTGATACATCTTTAATAAAGATGAAAATAGAACAATATACAAAAAACAAGAAAACGTGACAAACCGAAAACGGCCCTATCTGGTGTAACAAAGACAGGAACAATCACCCACAAACCCCAACACCAAACAGGCTACCTAAATATGGTTCCCAATCAGAGACAATGACTAACACCTGCCTCTGATTGAGAACCATATCAGGCCAAACACAGAAACAGACAAACTAGACACACAACATAGAATGCCCACTCAGATCACACCCTGACCAAACAAAACATAGAACATACAAAGCAAACTATGGTCAGGGTGTGACAATAACTCACTAAAACATCGCCTCTCTCGATTTTCCTCTCCCATCAATGGACACTCAGAGGCAGAGATGCTTTCAAACTGACATGAATAAATGCTTTATTGATATTGTCCTGCCCATGCTCGATCTGTGTGTGTGACTAACCTTCTGGCTCTCTCTCCTCCTTCTCTCTTAATATAGCATCAGGGGAGCTATTGCATGCTGGGAACACCAACCATTTGCACAATCTACGGTGAAACTGAGACATTCCATGAACACACGCACCCAAACACACTGTACGTTCCCTGACATATACCGTCTCGAGGAAACAGATCGGATTCTTCCAGGGTGATTTTTCTCTTTCTTTGCTTTGATTACGTCTGCCAAAATGTACCAGTTTTCACGTAAACGGGTTTCTAGATAGATAAAGTAGAATGTTTTTTTCCCACTCATCACTGATTCCAATGTGTCTTAGAGCCAGACAAGAAGTTATTCACGCTTCTTCTTTATGCTCTCTGACGTACAGTTTTCTTCATGTTATGGAGGTGGAAGTCAGATTTTTGTTGCTTGTTGTCAACAATCACAAACACAATACACTTGTAGACCGTTTTTATTGGATTCCGCCTCCTGTCCCCTCCTTCCTTCATCTTTAAGGGCCCGATTCTGACCTCTGTTAAACACAAGTAAATGGAACGGAATTCCCTTTTTAATGCACTTTTCTCTCAATGCGTATTCTGACCTTGAACTTAAGCATGAGAATAGCATACTATTCACCCACTATTCGTTTTAGGTGAGATCGAGTAAATGAAGGTGTGGCGGATGTGTCTACAGATACCGGTATTCTGAGCTTGACTTAATTCTCTAATATTGCCACTAAGGTCTAGTGAATCTACCAGTGCCAAGTGGGAATTGTATCTACTTTATTTTCCGATAGAAATAACACCATTATCCATGCACTGTAATTTACAACTTGATAAGAGCTATTGATAAGAGCTAGGTAAATGAGTAATCCATTTGAATAAGGGAATTGAAATGATAAATTAACCTTGTTTTAGATCTATTTTACCTTATAATCACTGGAGATAAATGTGAAACAAGTCATATGGCAGCAAACTGAAGTATATCAACATATCAACGTTCCCACAGTAAAGTTCATGAAATGCTGTGCCATTATCAAATTTGATTGGTCACATACACATGGTTAGCAGATGTTTATGCAAATATAGCGAAATGCTTGTGCTTCTAGTTCTGACAGTGGAGTAATATCTAACAAGTAATCTAACAAATTCACAACGACTACCTTATACACACAAATGTAAAGGGATGTTTAAGAATATGTACATATAAATATATGGATCAAAGATGGCTAGGGTTAGGGTTAGGGTTAGGGTTAGATGCAGTACATGGTATAGAATACAGTATATACATATGAGATGAGTACTGTAGGATATGTAGACATTATTAAATTGTGGTTATTTAAAGTGACTAGTGATACCTTTATTAAATCCATTTATTAAATGTACTGTATTAAAGTGGCCAGAGATTTGAGTCTGTATGTTGGCAGTAGCCACTCTATGCTAGTGATGGCTGTTTAACAGTCTGATGGCCTTGAGATAGAAGCTGTTTTTCAGTCTCTCGGTCCCAGCTTTGATGCACCTGTACTGACCTCGCCTTCTAGACGATAGCGGGGTGAACAGACAGTGGCTTGGGTGGTTGTTGTCGTTAATGATCTTTTCTTCTTCCTGTGACATCGGGTGCTGTAGGGGTCCTGCAGGGCAGGTAGTTTGCCCCCGGTAATGCTTTGTGCAAACCGCACTACTGTCACGCCCTGACCATAGAGATCCTTTATTCTCTATTTTGGTTAGGTCGGGATGTGACTACGGTGGGCATTCTAGTTTCTTTATTTCTAGGTTGGCTTGGTATGGTTCCCAATCATATTTAGGCAGCCTTTTCCCACCTGTTTGTTGTGGGATCTTGTTTTTGTATTGTTGCCTTTGAGCACGACAAATCTGTACATTTGTTTCTTTGCTCTTTATTGTTTATGTGCCGGTTCTCATAATAAAAGATGATGAACCCAAACCACGCTGTATTTTGGTCCGATTCTTATAACAACGTTGGTGACAGAAGATCCCACCACAACAAGACCAAGCAGCGTGCCCAGGTGGAGAAAGTATCATGGACTTGGGAGGAGATTTTGGATGGGAAGGGATCCTGGACTTGGGCCCAAATTCTTTTTTGGGGGGTGGGGCACACGGGGTGATCGGCGGAGCCGAGGAATGAGCCAGAGACCGTCAGAGAGTCGAAGGAGGAACTCTACGAAAGATTCCGGAGAGAGGTGGTGGCGATGAGAGTGCTGCAGAGCGGGCGCGCTGAGAAGCGTGACACCTGTCCGGTGTCATCTGCACCAGTTTCACGCATCTGGCCCTCCAGTGTGCTTCCCCAGTCCGGTACGTCCTGTGTCTCCTCCATGCCCTTGCCCTGAAGTGTGTGTCACCGTTCCGGTACAATTTGTGCCGGGTGCTACGCACCAGGTCTCCAGTGCGCCTCCACAGCCCAGTACGTCCTGTGCCAGCTCCCCCCGTGCGAAATGTGTCATTGTTCCGGTACAATTTGTGCCGGTTCTACGCACCAGGTCTCCAGTACGCCTCCACAGCCCAGTACGTCCTGTGCCAGCTCCCCACACTCACCGTGCGGAGTAGGTCATTGTTCCGGCACCATCGGCACCACTGTCACGCCCTGACCTTAGAGATCCTTTATTCTCTATTTTGGTTAGGTCGGGATGTGACTACGGTGGGCATTCTAGTTTCTTTATTTCTAGGTTGGCTTGGTACGGTTCCCAATCAGAGGCAGCTGTCTATTGTTGTCTCTGATTGGGAATCATCCCACCTGTTTGTTGTTGGATCTTGTTTTCTTTGAGCGCGACAAAGCTGCCTTTGAGCACGACAAAGCTGCATGTTTGTTTCTTTGCTCTTTGCTCTTTATTGTTTTTGTTTCGATTCTCATAATAAAAGATGATGAACCCAAACCACGCTGCATTTTGGTCCGATTCTTATAACAATGTTCGTGACAACTACCCTCTGGAGAGCCTTGCAGTTGTGGGTGGAGCAGTTGCCCTACTAGTTGCTGTACCAGGCGGTGATACAGCCCGACAGGATGCTCTCGATTGTGCATCTGTAAAAGTTTGTGAGTGTTTTAAGTGACAAGACAAATTTCTTCAGCCTTCTGAGGTTGAAGAGGCGCTGTCTGTGTGGGTGGGCCATTTCAGTTTGTCTGTGATGTGTATGTCGAGGGAACTTAAAACTTTCCACCTTCTCAACTACTGTCCCGCCGATGTGGATGGGGGGATGCTCCCTCTGCTGTTTCCTGAAGTCCACAATCATCTCCTTTGTTTTGTTGACATTGAGGAGAGGTTATTTTCCCGAAACCACACCCCGAGGGCCTTCACCTCCTCCCTGTAGGCTGTCTCGTTGTTGTTGGTAATCAAGCCTATCACTGTAGTGTCGTCTGCAAACTTGATGATTGAGTTGGAGGTGTGCATGGCTATGCAGTCATGGGTGAACAGGGAGTACAGAGGAGGGCTGAGAACGCACCCTTGTGGGGCCTCAGTGTTGAGGATCAGCGGGGTGGAGATGTTGTTTCCCTACTCTCACCACCTGGGGCGGCCCATCAGAAAGTCCAGGACCCAGTTGCACAGGGCGGGTTTGGAGGGTACTATGGTGTTAAATGCTGAGCTGTAGTCAATGAACAGCATTCTTACATATGTATTCCTCTTGCCCAGATGGGACAGGGCATTGTGAAGTGTGATGGCGATTGCGTCATCTGTGGACTTACTGGGGCGGTAGCCATATTGGAGTGGGTCTAGGGTGACAGGTAGGGTGGAGGTGATATTATCTTTGACTAATCTCTCAAAGCACTTCATGATGACAGAAGTGAGTGCTCCGGGATGATAGTCATTTAGTTCAGTTACTTTAGCTTTCTTGGGAACAGGAACAATGGTGGCCATCTTGAAGCATGTGGGGACAGCAAACTGGGATAGGGATTGATTGAATATGTCCGTAAACACACCAGCCAGCTGGTCTGCGCATGTTTTGAGGACGTAGCTAGGGATGCCGTCTGGGCCGGCAGCCTTGCGAGGGTTAACACGCTTAAATGTTTTACTCACGTTGGCCACGGTGAAGGAGAGCCCACAAGCTTAGCGGGCTGTGTCAGTGGCACTGTATTGTAGTCAAAGCGAGCAAAGAAGTTGTTTAATTTGTCTGAGAGCAAGACGTCGATGGGACGGACTGGTTTCTTTTTGTAATCCGTGATTGACTGTAGGCCCTGCCACATACATCTCGTGTTTGAGCCGTTGAATTGTGACTCTACCTCGTCTCCATACTGACGCTTTGCTTGCTTGATTGCCTTGCGGAGGGAATAGCTACACTGTTTGCATTTGGTCATGTTTCCAGTCACCTGGCCATGATTCCACTGCCAATGTTTGTCTATAGAGATTGCATGGCTGTGTGCTTGATTTTATACACCTGTCAGCAACGGGTGTGGCTGAAATAGCCAAATCCACTTTTGGCCATGTAGTGTATTCAACTGGCAGTTTACTGTTGGTTCCATTCAGTTGGTATAGCTGACGTTGTAATTCCATTTAATTATATTGTTTCGTTTACCTTCATTTGCTTCCTCTGTAAAAGCTGTCACAGCCGTGTGGTTGTTGCTGAGGAACATTACTAATAGTTGAAAATATATAAGAAACATGTAGGCTAATTAAATTGTTATGGAGTGGCGCACAGACCAAGCCTTAACAGTTTGAAACTGATGCATGGAGCAATACTTGGCGGTGTCATCACACAGTTCCTTGGTTAGTATAGGCAATAGATGAGGGTATAGTCTACTCCTATTATAATTCTATGCACGCTAATCTTCATTACCACGGGTTGAAGAACTGAAGAACTGAATGTGGCCATTTGAATCAAACCACCATTTGACTTATTTCGTCTGTAAAGGCTCTCCAAACCTGTTTTTTAAAAATGATTCATACATACTATCCTAAACCTAAATAATCTACAGGAATAGTTTTTTTAAATCGACCAATTGGTGCTGAAACGGAGAAGAAAATGCATATATTTAGATGGTTTTCTTTCATTGATCCCTAATATTCTGAACCTGTTCTTTAGGGTCTGTTGACAAAACAAAATAAATACACCGTATTTACTTAAAACCATATTAAAACAAACCTCCAGAAGAAAACATTTTGGCCAGCAAATGTGAGGATTTCCAGCTGTTGAATGAAATGTATTCAGAGTGCGCAAATGATCCACACCTGAAGATTGCATTACGCAACTGAATAAGGTAACACCCATTCACATTAACCAGAAGCACTTTGTTACGTTGCGCCGAATGTCATTCATTTGAATGGGGACCGTCCACATCTGAGTGGCCTCCTTGCGGTTCAAGACTTCGTTGAGAGACAGACACGCATACTTAGAATACTTCCAACCTCTGCGTCTTCGACAGTCCAGCCAGAGTCTATCTAAGAACAAGAAGTTACCAAACCAAAGAAGATGAAAACATCAAAGTTGGGTTTATGGAATAGCTAGTAACTTGTAAACAAGTAACGTTACCCTTTCATAAGTGAGTACTATTTTAATAGTATATTAAAATATAATACACATTTATACTTTGACTGTTGCTTCCCGATTTAGTTTATTGTGATGGTAATGACATTTGTTTTTGATGATACTTGTTAGGTGGAGGCCGCTAGCTACAGTATAGCCTAGCTTTTAGCTAGCTAGATAGCTGCTCCGTAAGCTAGCTTGACTTGCTAGAAAGTTATAGAAACAAGTTGAGTTTAAAGTAACTAAATGAAACATGTTTTATCCTCAACTGAAACAGTGTTTATCCTGTCTTGGAACAAAAATGTCATATTTTACGATCTCATAAATAAATGCGATCATCAGACACTAGGCGCCCCTCCTTCTTGTCTCGTGAAACCCTCCCCATGCTCTACTTCCAGTAGTGGAACGAGATTGCTTCAAGATGACATACAGCTAAAAAAAATACGTCTGAATACCAGATACTGAGATGTGGTAGGAACGTCTTAAATTCCTAAATCGGTATTGGCCTCTAGCTGCCATGCAGCAACACTATTCAGTTCCAATGAAGATTCCCTACCTTTTACAGTACATTCAGTAGGGGATAAATCCTAACTCTAAATCTGCAGTTTATTGAATGTGAAAGTCTGAGTTAGGAGCACATACTTAAAGTTTCAAGGGGAGAGAGCTATAGAGAAGAGGAGGGAGAGGATGGAGGGAAGGTAAAACAAGTCCAAAAAGCTTCTACCTCCCCCTCCTCACCCGTCTCTCTGAGCCCGTTAGGGCGACATGCCCACGCTGCTGAAAGAGAATCGGGTTTCTGATTAAGCCCCATGAAGTTTAATCTGCGGTCAGGGTCTGTTTGTGTGTGATGAACATAGTAATCCACAAAAAGGAGCCTTTTCTTTTCCATGTTCCCTTCTCATCCCCACCTCTCCACCCTGCCCCTCCCCTTCTCATCCCCACCTCTCCACCCTGCCCCTCCCCTTCTCATCCCCACCTCTCCACCCTGCCCCTCCCCTTCTCATCCCCACCTCTCCACCCTGCCCCTCCCCTTCTCATCCCCACCTCTCCATCCTGCCCCTCCCCTTCTCATCCCCACCTCTCCACCCTGCCCCTCCCCTTCTCATCCCCACCTCTCCATCCATGCCCTCTCCATCTTGCCCCCCTTCTCATCCCCACCTCTCCATCCTCTCCCCCTCCCCTTCTCATCCCCACCTCTCCATCCTGCCCCTCCCCTTCTCCTCCATCCTGCCCCTCTCCCCCTTCTCATCCCCACCTCTCCACCCTGCCCCTCCCCTTCTCATCCCCACCCCCACCCCTGCCCCTCCTTCCTCTCCACCCTGCCCCTCCTTCTCATCCCCACCTCTCATCATCCCCACCTCTCCACCCTGCCCCTCTCCTTCTCATCCCCACCTCTCCACCCTGCCCCCTCATCCCCCTTCTCATGCCCCCACCTCTCCATCCTGCCCTCCCCTTCTCATCCCCACCCTCTCCACCCTGCCCCTCCCCTTCTCATCCCCACCTCTCCACCCTGCCCCTCCCCTTCTCATCCCCACCTCTCCATCCTGCCCCTCCCCTTCTCATCCCCACCTCTCCATCCTGCCCCTGCCCTTCTCATCCCCACCTCTCCATCCTGCCCCTGCCCTTCTCATCCCCACCTCTCCATCCTGCCCTCCCCTTCTCATCCCCACCTCTCCATCCTGCCCCTCCCCTTCTCATCCCCACCTCTCCACCCTGCCCCTCTCCTTCTCATCCCCACCTCTCTCATCCTGCCCCTGCTCTTCTCATCCCCACCTCTCCATCCTGCCCCCTCCCCTTCTCATCCCCACCTCTCCATCCTGCCCCTCCCCTTCTCATCCCCACCTCTCCATCCTGCCCCTCCCCTTCTCATCCCCACCTCTCCACCCTGCCCCTCTCCTTCTCATCCCCACCTCTCCACCCTGCCCCTCCCCTTCTCATCCCCACCTCTCCACCCTGCCCCTCTCCTTCTCATCCCCACCTCTCCACCCTGCCCCTCTCCTTCTCATCCCCACCTCTCCATCCTGCCCCTGCCCTTCTCATCCCCACCTCTCCATCCTGCCCCTGCCCTTCTCATCCCCACCTCTCCATCCTGCCCCTGCCCTTCTCATCCCAACTCTCCATCCTGCCCCTCCTAGTCGCCAAATTGTCTCACCCCTCCTCCCTATTCCTCCTCCATCACCTCTTTACAGCCAATTTCCTCCTCTTCTCGCTCCTTCATTCCCACTCACCCCCTACCTCATATCCATCCTCCCAATCTCTCCTCCCCCTCTTTCTCTGATTCAGTATTGCCCCTTGGCTGGTTTATCCTCCTTATTATCATCATGTTCACTTTAGACTCTTATCTCCTTAAAGAGTGTGTTTTGGTTCTGTGTGCTCATAACCCCGGGGTGTGATCAATGTAACACTGAGTAGAGCGACGCTAGCTTGTGTTTAGTGTTTGCTTGCGTCAGCCCTGTGCTGCACTGAACTACGCTGAGTGTAGGATAGCATAGTTTGCATCAGCCCAGTGTTGCTCCGAACTATGCTGAGTGAGGGGTGGCTTAGCATAGCTTGCATCAGCCCTGTGCTGCACTGAACTATGCTGAGTATAGGATAGCATAGCTTGCATCAGCCCAGTGTTGCTCCGAACTATGCTGAGTGTAGGATAGCATAGCTTGCATCAGCCCAGTGTTGCTCCGAACTATGCTGAGTGAGGGGTGGCTTAGCATAGCTTGCATCAGCCCTGTGCTGCACTGAACTATGCTGAGTGTAGGATAGCATAGCTTGCATCAGCCCAGTGTTGCTCCGAACTATGCTGAGTGAGGGGTGGCTTAGCATAGCTTGCATCAGCCAAGTGCTAGCTAATAGGGGCGTCGGTGGCAGGCTGCAAGGGGGAACATCAAAGCGATCGTCCGCACCCCCCCCCCAGAATGGAAAGTTGGGTGCACACAGCGTACACACACACACACACAAACTGAACACGTGCTGAGTGCATACAGCGGGCACGCTGTAGAGGTGGCTGCTCACAACCACACAGCATTTACATTTATGGAAATGATTCCTGATTAAACTAGAGAAACAGACGGTGTTGTTATTAAGTCATGAGGTATGGTTACAGGCTCAGAGAGAAATGGGTAGATCCATCCTGGAGAGGGGCAGGGAAACGGGTCACCCTCAGAGGAACACACGCAGGCAGATTTACACGTCCCAACCTGCATGAATGTACATAATGTAGACACACGTGCACATACACACACACACACACAATGGATTTTCTGCTAGTGCCCGTGTTTACACTGATATGAATGATGGCGTTGATATGTTAGGATCTTGGTCGGTTCTTTGATGTGTGTGAAAGCACATGATTAACCCTGTGAACATCTTATTAATGTGATGTCTCTTCTTAAACCTTGGCAAATGCGACATGAATGATGAGATGTTCAACGAGTCACACTCAAGTTGGATTAATAGTTTGTTTGAAACAATGCCGCTTTTGACCAGATATTGATCTCCTTTAGTGTCTGTGAAGAATCATTTGTCTTGCCTATGGCGTGCTGTGACAAAAACAGCACATTTATGCTATCAAAGCAATCACATTTTGGGAGATATTTGCTCTGAACAAGGACATGGAGGAGAGAGAGAAACGGTACAGCTTATTGACATGTTAATAATTGATAATGCAGTGCTGTTTTGGTAATATGTTTGATAAGGGACTTAGAAACCATGATTCCTCTCCAGGGGGTTCATTCAGCACAAATACTTATTTAAATGGATCAATAAATAAGTAAGCAAATAAAAGGAGAAAAGTGTCTTGTGCCATACTCTTGTCTTATCTTATTTAGAACATGATTGAAAGTCATACTAAAGGTCTTACTGATGGACCTCCTGGTCTAAAGCAGCTGTTATGGTGCCTCAAATAGAGGAAAGAAAGCGGTCAACAAGGTTAACACCATTTCAATCTCATGCGCATGAATACCGAAGGCTACGGCTAGAATAGAATGGAGTAAAATAGATGACCTTAAAGCAATTTAGCAATTTCCCTTTTAGGACACAATCCCTACTGCTAGAGACGGCAGCTGACAGAATGACGAAGCCCATTCGTTTTTAATGGAAGAAAAGGGTCTCGCGCCGAACTGAGCAAATCATCAGTGGCATTTGACCAACTGAGAAAACAACGCCGAGTGTCGTAATAAACTTAAAGGTAATCTGAATGAGTTCATGCGATTTTGTTCTGCACAAATATTAGAATGATTGGACATGGCCAACTGGTTAGCGCTTCAGTCGCTTATCATAGAGTAAATATTTAGAGAGCAATTGCTATTTATTTCAGGGCAAGCATCATGTACTAGGTAGACACAGTAACCCACGGCTTACATCCTAGCCGCCAAGAGCGTGTTTACAGTATAGGCTGTTACAGAGAGGATGAGTGACAGAACGTCTTTGTGTATGGAACTTGGTGCTAACAAGACATCTGCTTTTGAATGAAGCTTGTCTTGAGAAAGTCCTTGCAGCTCTAACATTGACAGTATAAAGTCTCCTTTCAATCTCCTTGCTATTTGATCTTCTATATGGTATTGACTGATACTGTACTACAACCCTGATCACACCTCATCTCCTGTACCTAGGCCACTGTCAGGAAATACAAAGGCCTCGCCACTGTGTACATACAAATGTTTATGTAGTCACTTTTATATTTAAATGTACATTTATATATGTATATTTACACTGTCAGGCTCTGTGTACCTCATGCATATACCATTAGGTCATGAATCCATAATATTTCTGTTTGTGTATAATGGTGCATATCTGTTTTCCTTCTCTCCTGCGAAGGCTGTTAGTCCTGTTAGTGGGTAGAAGTTGTCTATAGGCACAGATCTAGGATCAGTTTATCTTCCCAGATCGCTAAACTTAACCATTATGCCTGGAGATTCGCAAAACTGATTTTAGTTCATTATTTTAGGGCAACTACTTCTTCTGAGAGAGAGAAATCGAGCGAGTGAGAGAAACAAGCGGAGAGAGGAGAGAGAGAGCAGACTTCTCCTTGATGGGCGTCCCTTCATTGGGTTGTTTACTATGCAGAGAAAACAGCTTTAAAAAACTATTTTGAAGAGGAGAGGGAGATATGAGGAACTAAAACTGAACTGGTGGAGGGCTTTAACAATATGTGAGTTATTTTTACATCTCCCCTTTGCTCTGTTTGTGTATCAATCCCATTCTGAATGTGGTGACTATTCAGTTCAATCTAGCATTGCAGTTTTTTAACAGTGCCGCTGATGAAGCCAGCAAAGTCTCTCGTAGTCATTTAGGTATTTAAAAATAGAAGGTATACAGTATTCTTTCAATTTTCAAAATAAGACTGATGGAGGAGCATCCCGAGTGGTGCAGCGGTCTAAGGCACTGCATCGCTGTGCTTGAGGCGTCACTGCAGACCGGGGTTCGATCCCGGGCTCTGTCGCTGCCGGCCGCGACCGGGAGACCCATGAGGCGGCGCACAATTGGCCCAGCGTTGTCCGGGTTAGGGAAGGGTTTGGCCGGGCGGGATGTCCTTATTCCATCACGTTCTAATGACTCCTTGTGGTGGGCTGGGCGCATGCACGCTGTACGTGTTTTCCCTGATACATTGGTGCGTCTGGTTAAGGTTAAGCGAGCAGTGTGTCAAGAAGCAGTGCGGCTTGGCAGGGTCGTGTGTCGGGGGACGCACAGCTCTCGACCTTCGCCTCTCCCGAGTCCACACTGGAGTTGCAGCAATGGGACAAGACTGTAACTACCAATTGGATACCACAAAGTTGGGGAGAAATGGAGTGAAAAAAATAAAATAAAGACTGAGATGGAGGCATCAGTAGGAGATGAGCGCAGTTATTGAAGTGGTAGGAGATTCACACCCTGACCTTGTACATTTCTAAGCCTCCCAGCACTCTATCATGTACTGAACTGTCTCAATCTCCCCATTTGTCTTCAGATGTCGGACGAGGCTAGTGCAGCAGCCAATTAACACAACAGCTAACCCACAATCACACCCTGCTGCCAAAGATACATACCTTGACAATAACATCTGAAACAACCAGCTAACAATACACAGTATTGTACAGTCCCTTCTGACTCTGTGTCTTGGCAAACATAATTGTTTCTTGATGCATTGACAGCAGCGCATTAGGATACACGGTAATCTATATTTAGAGTTGCATTGTTCCAAGGTTGTTCACAAAGACTTCATTATATAGTGGATTAAATTTACATTGAATGCTTGCGCATTTTAATGAATCTGCATTGTTGATGGGCAGTTTTACATTAAATGCTTGAGGATTATAATGAATCTCTATTGTTGGCGGTTTCGTTTGCGATGAGAACCTGGGTATTAGCGATAACAAACAGCAAACACTCCCGTCATGACTCATGGCCCACTCTGTGTGTCGCCCCTCCGAGAAGTCAACCAGGGGACAGTGTAGAACACTCACAGTCATAATGAGTGGGAGGGGCACTGCGTCGTCATGGGGATGGGTCAGCGACTGATAATTGGGCGTGGGACTCCATGGTAACAAAGCACATGGCCGTATTAATGAGATTAATAGTGTTCTGTTCAGTCTCGTTTCACCAATGAGAGGATTAGCTCCATACAGCTCTCCCGAAGGTAAACAAGAGGACAATTACTCAGACACCCTGACCAAGATTCAACACTGATTTTTTAAAAACATTTTCTGTGGTTGAAATGAAGTTTAAGGGCAAAAGGAAGCACAGACACACTAAGCAACAACAAGTCAAGCAGTATTGTTTCCGACCTGCAAACAGGCAGAGTTTTGTTCCAGCAGTCCCAGTCAGATCAAAGCATTTAGAAGCACAATGTTGTGATTTTGCCACAGTGTAGGGGCTCGATTCAATCCGTATCACAGTTCTAAATGATACTGTAGTGCAATTGAAATGTAAAGGTGATTTCCCGATAGATCCGATCTAAGCAGCGTGTAAAGGGAATGCAGTCTCCGCCATCGTGGGAACATTACCTTTTATATTTCTACCACGCTATAAGGCGGAACTTTGGTGATAGGTATTGAATCGAGCCCTAAAATATGCCAGACCTCTAATTAGTGTCAATGTTGACATTTACCCTAGCCCTAGGTTCAAGTGAAATGGTTTTAAAAGTACCTCAATCCAGGGATGGAAGGTGTAACTTCAAGGCCACATCCCGGATCAACCCTAACCCTAGCCATTACTGTAACCCTAACCCTATTCATTACCCTAACCATATTCATTACTGTAACCCTATTCATTACCCTAACCCTATTCATTACTCTAACCCTATTCATTACTCTAACCCTAACCCTATTCATTACCCTAACCCTATTCATTACTCTAACCATATTCATTACTCTAACCATATTCATTACCCTAACCCTATTCATTACCCTAACCCTATTCATTACTCTAACCCTAACCCTATTCATTACCCTAACCCTATTCATTACCCTAACCCTAAGGCCGTGATTCAATACGATCACAGGTTATAGTCATTGCAGCTTTTAAAGGCAATGAAAGGGAGATCCCTTTCATGGTAAACGCTGCATATGTCAGATCAATTGGAAATTGCCCTTAAAGGCTGCAATAACCCATGATCGGATTTAATCTTGGCCTAACCGCTTCATGTCTACATCGTGGATATACCCTAACCCTAACCCTATCCATTACCGTAACCCCAACCCTGTTGTGTTAAATCAATTCTATTAATTCCTAGATTAGTCATGGTGTTGTGTTCTGAATCGCAATGTGTCAAATTCTGCAACATCCCAGGCGAGACAGGTCAGTTGTTGTGTTAAACCCGTTTTTATTCATTCCCAGATCAGTCATGGTAGTGGACTCTATCAGCATTGAGCTATGTATACAGAAGTGTACCGCTGTTTCAGTCACACACACACACACACACACACACACACACACCCACACACACACACACACACACACACACACACACACACACAATTGTTTTTCTTTATTGTGTTATCATGGACTATTTGCACATTTTATGATTCAACATTAGAAACAAGGATGATCCATCAATCTTTGCAAAAAGCCTGTGTCTTTTGAATTTAGTTTGACAGCAAATAGACCTAATTTCAGACAGAGGTGAGTAAATCCAGTTGTATTGCTGTGACTGTAGGTATGTAATGGTATAGACAAACTGAAGGATGTTTGTCAATTAATTCATCTAATAAAACATACTTTTATAAAATATGGAATTCAATATATATTTTTTAAGCATCTCGATAAAGATCCGGAAACATTATTAAAATGACACCATAGTTATGCAATGCATATTCAGAGAATATGAGGCTCTTCTCTAATAAAAAGAGACACAACCACCTATTAAGTCCTACAGAGTTGCACAAGAAAAGCATTCTCTTGATTGCACAGAGAAACTAGGACCATAAATTATATTGTATTTAGATAAAAACATTCCACATACAGAGCTTTTCCTATTCTTAGTTTTCCCCTTCTAACCACCACAGAGTCAAAACAGTGACGCATCACATTAAGTCATCATCCATACATCTTCTCTACAGTAGTTGTGCGCTATGCAGCTGTAACAGGGAGAGAACACAATGCTTCTCTCCTATGGTCATTCAAAGGTTTACTGTGTGAGTTTGTCTCTCTTGTTGAAACTGGTCTCCTCCTCGATGGAGGAGACTTGGGACTTCTGAGTTTTTTGCTGTTTGTCCATTGTCAGGTGCAGGGTCTTCTTGTGCCATGTCAGTTTTGGAGTCGGGGGCCGGTTCTCAGGGGAACCATAAGAGAAGCTGTGTGTTCGGGCACACAGCTGAATGCTCCAGCCCCTGTCAGTCTCTCTCTTACTGTATGCTAGGCTATCACTCAGATCCATTATAACATATTATTCTAATAAATTCATATTCATAAAATCTCTCTTTGTATACAACAAAATTAAAATTGTCTGTGGAGATTAAGGCAGTCCATCCATTTTTACAAACAAGACACAGAACTCACAAAACATATCTGAATAGGAAAAACAATGATGAAAATGTCCCATGGACTTGATAGGCTACTGTACTCGAGTCCCTTCATATCCGTCCTCTGGAAGTTTCAACCTCTCAAAGAAGAAGTCTTGAAAAGTTCACCAAAATGTCACCCAGACAGTCTTATAGTAGTCATAGATCTATTCCCATGAAGTTCCACTAGGCCTCAGAAGCCTGGGGCTAGATTTGACATTCGGCTGGCTGGAAAAGCCTGGAGGCTGAAGTTACACATGCACTGAGGGCACACTCCTGTTGAGCACCTGAACACGCATCAGCTGTACACTGGTCATGATCTTCTTCTGGTGGCCCATCAGTGTCACCCCCAGTCTGTGTATATCCCTGTAGGACACAGAGATGGAACAAAGTCACACACACACATCAGTGATCACATGCATTAACATACATTAGATATGATAGAACAAGTTACTGTTAAGCACATTATGGCAACTGCATCCATGCCATTTGGATAATGTGATTAGAGTGTGATGTTGTGAGAGTAGGACTGTAGTGTGGTGTCAGCGTGGAGCTGTGGCCTGGCCCCTTACCCTTGGTTCATGCTTATGACGTGGCCCAAGGTCTGGTAGCCTCCTACAGCAAAGTGGTCCTTGTATCGGCCCATCTTGATGGTATCCAGCCACTCATCCACGGAACTACAGCTGCTGAAGTCTGGGATACTTCTGTCCATCATGGGAGGTGTGCCTAACCTGGGGGATAGAGAGAGACAGAGAGAAAAGAGGGCGAGAGAGAGCGAGAGACAAAATGGAGGGAAAAAAAGTGAGAGAGAGAGAGAGAGAGAGCAGGAAGAAAAGGTGGTAGGAAAAAGATAGAGAAAAGGGAGTGCGGAGGCATGAGGAAAGAGAGATGAAAAAAAGGGTCTTGAAATGCAATAGCAGCTAAGGCAGAAAATCAATAGCAGTTAAAATGATAGAGAAGAGGTGGCTGCTCTGATTGCAGGATGGCTGGTTTGGCTAGATTAATACAGGGAGAAATCCTTAACACCCCCCCTTCCCTCCTCATTCCTCCATCTCCCCTTCTTCCTCCTGACATGCACCAGGGATCCGGGACCCGGGATCTGAACGGAGCGATTTAACACGGGTCCAACTCTAGCTTCAGCCGCTATTCTCTCTGCTCTCTGATTCCCAAACGATCAATGTCAATATCACAGGCTCTTATTTAACCGAGAGCGCGTCAATCAGAGATGAGCTTATTGGAAAATGAACACGGCCGTTCCTTGCTCTCCTAAGGCAACCCGTCTCCCTCGCGTCAGCCGGGGAAGTTTGGCGGAAACTTTGGGCTGTAACTTTATCCCACAGCTTATGTATGACAGATGAGCTGAGAGTGGATTTGCAGCCCTTTGTCCAGACAATGGCTCCCAAGCAATCTGTATTGCCCAGGCGATGGTGGCCTAGCAGCCTGCTCACCTGCACAGCGTGTCCATGGACTTAAGGTTCTCCGGGTTCCGGATAAGCTTGTCTAGAACCGCAACAATCTGGCAGAAGCGAGGCCTCTCGTTCCGGTCCTTCTGCCAGCAGTCCAGCATGAGAGTGTGTAGAGCACCTGGACAGCTCATTGGAGCAGGCAGCCTGTAGCCCTCCTCTACTGATTTTATCACCTACACACACACACACACACACACACACACACACACACACACACACACACACACACACACACACAGATATGCAGGTATCATTACACACATACAGTACATGTGTTTTTTTGCGTGTGTGTGTCCACTCTACTCACATCTCGGTTGGTGAGATTCCAGTATGGCCTCTCCCCGTATGACATCACCTCCCACATGACCACGCCGTAGCTCCACACGTCACTGGATGAAGAGAACTTCCTGTAGGCGATGGCCTCCGGTGCTGTCCAGCGGATCGGAATCTTTCCACCCTGAAGGGAACAGCACCAGACTAGAGCCGATACTGGCATTTCACCACGGAATAGAAAACAGAACCTGAACTAGAGAACTAGGGCTACAACAGTATTAGAACCTAGTGCATATTAGAGTTTTAGAATGTAGCTATCATGAGAGTGGGAACTCACGCTGGTGGTGTATGCTGCATCAGGATCGTCCTCCAGGACTCTAGACAGGCCGAAGTCAGACACCTTACACACCAAGTTGCTGTTGACCAGGATGTTACGAGCTGCCAGGTCGCGGTGGATGTAGCCCAGGTCTGCCAGGTAGGTCATACCCGCAGCGATGCCACGCAGCACGCCCACCAACTGGATTATAGTGAACTGACCATCATGTCTCTGAGAGGAGGAAGGGGAGAGAGGAGAAGAACGGGGTTGAGATGTAGAGAAAGATTGTAGTATTCGTTACAGGCATATGGATTGAGATCTCTGATGTCAAGTCTTTCAAAAACAATTTTGAAATGTGTTCACAAGAGAAAGAAAGTGAGGGAATCTGATAGAAAGAGGGAAACTGTATGTGAAAAAGAGATGAAATCCAAATAAAGAGTTGTTTTATTTATACAGCACATTTCAGACATGGAATGCAACGCAATGTGCTTCACAAGAAAATATACTGAACAAAAATATAAACGCAACATGCAACAATTTCAAAGACTTTACTGAGTTACAGTTCATTTGAGGAAATCAGTCAATTGAAATGAATTCATGTGGCCTTAATCTATGGATTTCACATGACTGGGAATACAGATATGCATCTGTTGGTCACAGATACCTTAAAAAAATGGGCTTCAGGAATTCGTCATGGAATTTTTGTGCATTCAAATCGATAAAATGCAATTGTGCTCATTGTCTCTAGTTTATGCCTGCCCATACCATAATCCCACCGCCACTATGGGGCACTCTGTTCACAACGTTGACTTCAGAAAACCTCTCGCCCACATGACGCCATACACATGGTCTGCGTTTGTGAGGCCGGTGGGACGTACTGCCAAATTCTCTAAAACAATGTTGGAGGCGTCTTATGTTAGAGAAATTAACATTCAATTCTCTGGCAACAGCTCTGGTGGACCTTCCTGCAGTCAGCATGCCAATTGCATGCCAACTTGAGACTTCTGTGGCATTGTATTGTGTGACAAAACTGCACATTTTAGAGTGGCCTTATATTGTCCCCAACACAAGGTGCACCTGTGTAATGATCATGCTGTTTAATCAGCTTCTTGATATGCCACACCTATCAGGTGAATTGATGATTATCTTAGCAAAGGAGAAATGTTCACTAACGGATGTAAATACACGTGTGCGCAACATTTTAGAGAAATTAGCTTTTTGTGCGTAAGGAACATTTTGGGGATCTTTTATTTTAGCTCATGAGACATGGGACCAACACTTTACATGTTGCATTTAGATTTTTGTTCAGTATATATAAAAACAGAAAATCAACAAACCCTCAGGAAAGAGTCCAGAGATCCATTCTCCATGTACTCAGTGATGATCATGACTGGTTTACCTGGAGGAATGGAGGGACGGGAGTAAGGGAGTGTGGGGGAGGGAGTGAGGCAGGAACCACAGTAACTAAACAGGAGTAACTTACACCAGATAACTTACTTATTGCATTTAATTGAATTTAGCTGAAAAGAAATGTAATTGCACCAAACTGAAAATGGAATCTTACTGCGTGTTACCACTCCCTCCAGGTGGATGATGTTAGGGTGGTCAAACTGGGCCATGATTGATGCCTCAGCCAGAAATTCTCTCCTCTGCTTGTCACTGTAACCTGCCTTCAGCGTCTTCAGAGCCACCGGGATGTCTCTCTTCCCTGGGAGACGCATCCGCCCGTAACACACCTCCCCAAACTCACCTGGAGACACACACAAACACACACACACACAGAATTCAAGTTGAGATATAGTATATGCCTCCCTGACAACACTATAGACGGATGTATCCAATGATTGAAAAATGTATTCAAACAAAAATATATATATACACTACTGTTCAAAAGTTTGGGGTCACTTAGAAATGTCCTTGTTTTTGAATGAAAAGCAATTTTTTTGTCCATTAAAATAACATAACATTTATCAGAAATACAGTGTAGACGTTGTTAATGTGGTAAATGACTGTTGTAGCTGGAAACTGCTGATTTTTAATGGAATATCTACATAGGCATACAGAGGCCCATTATCAGCAACCATCACTTTTGTGTTAGCAAGTTTAGCATTTTAAAAGGCTAATTGATCATTAGAAAACCCTTTTGCAATTATGTTAGCATAGCTGAAAACTGATGTTCTGATTAAAGAAGCAACAAAACTGGACTTCTTTAGACTAGTTGAATATCTGGAGCATCAGCTTTTGTGGGTTCAATTACAGGCTCAAAAGGGCCAGAAACAAAGAACTTTCTTCTGAAACTCGTCAGTCTATTCTTGTTCTGAGAAATGAAGAAACTGAAGATCTCGTTCAATGCTGTGTACTACGAAATACTGTCTACACTGTATTTCGGATCATTTTCATGTTATTTTAATGGACAAAAAATAAGCTTTTCTTTCAAAATCAAGGACATTTTTAAGTGACCCCAAACTTTTGAATGGTAGTGTATGTACGGTATATTTGTCCTTTGTGCTCTGAAAAGTCCTGGAACATGTCATTACATGTCTTTCCCTTTCCTCTTCTGTGTCTTATCAACAACTGCCATTCTAAAGGTCATTGTTAACAGACGTGATTATGACGCCTGTGTGTTGCCATTTCCTGCTGTGCCAATATGATGTTAGTATTCCCTGTGTGTTTGATTGATAGCCCCATGCGACGCTCTGATTCCACTGTGCCATCCCTCTCCACTGCACACCTCAGCATTTACGTCAGCCAATGATTTTCAGTTTACCTGAGCCAATGATTTTCTCCAGTTTGATCCTGGAAGCTTCAATTTCTCTGGCAAACTCATGGACGGCCTGGCAGGGGTCCTCGTAGGTGTGTGGGTCGATGTAGAAACGTGCGTCGGGGAATGACACTAAAATAAACAACATTAGCATCTGGTCACATACCACTGGATGGAAACAATATGTTTCACGTGAGTGAGTGAGTGAGTGAGTGAGTGAGTGAGAGAGAGAGGGGGGGAGAGCGAGAGTGAAAGAGAGAGGGGGGGGGAGGGGAGAGAGAGGGGGGAGGGAGAGAAAGAGAGAGAGGGGGAGGAGAGAGAGAGAGAGAGAGAAGAGAGAGAGAGAGAGAGAGAGAGAATATGCCATTTAAAAGTATGAACTTGGATACCCACATAAGCTTTGCAAGCATCTCTCAGAGAGAGAGAGAGAGAGAGAGATCATTTCTACCTGAACAAATCTGAATCAAAAGGGAAGTGAACTGTGTACATTGAGGATGAACATTATTACCACTTGAGTGAAGACTAGGAAGGGAAATATAATAATAGACTAGTAATAATAATACAAACGCACCATGGCCATTCTGGTAGTGCATCTTCTCCTCATCAGAGTCCTGGAAGGCCTTGCTATAGCCACAGTGTCTGTATCACAAACACACAGAAACATGTATATGTCACTATGTTGTGATGCTATTTTCTACTTTGTATTTCCAAGTCTTCTCTGGTGTATGGTTTATATAGAGCATCACGTTGTATGTTAAAACTCTTCAGTCTCGTCATAGCAGTTCATTCACTCTAAAAGGCCTTTTTCACATGTAAGTCTTCCGAATAGTTCTAGACACTTCTCACTGTGTTCCTCTCTTTCTGTCTTCCAGCTCCAAACGAACTCGGCTTGAAAATGTTAACAAGTTGGAAATAGTTCAACACAATTAAATCAATTATTTGTGGAAGAGTTGTAGAACTCAGAAGAGGGACTTGAAGGAGAGGGATATATACGTAAAACACATTTGCATGGTTACTTAACCAAAATGAATTGCCATTATAATTAAACTCACTGTTTAGAACACTGAGGTATAATAAGAACTGGAGACTGTGTCCAAAATGTCTGCCCGTTGTTTTCAAGGTAATCTACTCACTTCCACATATGCCAATTCACGCACCGTCTACTGTAAATCTGAGTTGCGTCCTGTTTCTACGTACCAACATCACATGTGCACTAGCGCACAGGGAGCAGCATGAGCAGCGACAACATCATTACGTCATCCAAAAATATGGCAGACATTGGATGAATTAAGTATCTTCGGCTGTGAGTGATGATTTTATTTTTTGCCTCAATTATTATGTTAATAATTAAATGGATATTTGGTGCACAAAGGTGATGACGAAAGTGATTTACTAGGAATTTTCTAATCTGACTTCTTTCTCTATGTGGCCGTGTATGGAAATGGTCTTTCTGGGGCGGGCGTCAGTTAAACTGCAGTACTGAGGCAAAACTGTAGGTGCAGTCGAAACCTTGCTTCTCGACAGGAACCCTGGCCCCTTGGTTTAGAATTACAAAACTCAACTGGGTCTGAACATTTCCTGCGCAGAAACTCTTGTGAGATGACTTGACTTTCCACTGTAAACGCAGGCTGTAATCTAGAGTGAGAACTACTCTGTACTAATTAAAACCATTAGTGGAACAACGTTAGAGAGATTATCTCCTTACGTTTCCTGTTTGATGGACATATCACAGTGCTGTTGGGGTTTGAGGTTGCAGACAGACACACCATGGAAACAGTTACCGTAGCATAAGAGCCTATGGGGTTTAGAGGTGATCATATGGATTTCAATGCATAAGGTTAGTGGACATCACAGGCAGATAAAGAACAACAAAGTAATGCTAATATAAACATTTACCCTACTATAAATGAATCCTATGGAGATGATGGTAACATTTACTTGAACCCTCCTTGACGTAGTGTAAAAAGATATCACACATACGTATGTGAATGACGTAGAGTCAGAGAGGACTCGTCCACATCACGGGTAGTGGTGTAGTGTAAGAAAGGGTTGCCTTGCCGTTTCCTGCAGATGACGATGGCCAGGAAGGTGACGAGGCCAGAGACCAGGACCATACAGATCCAGATGATGGTCATAGTGTCGTAGCGCAGAGGAACTGGACACACAACAACACAACCAGTTAGTGTCAGAGTGAGAGACAAAGACAGTGTGTGTGTGTTAAAACGTGTAATGTGTGTGTGTGAGACTGCATGCGTGTGTGTGTGTGTTCTATGCTCTTTGAGGCTTGGATCAGCAGCAGGTTTCCTGACAGGGGTGACCCTCACACAAATCACAGATCAATAACATTAAGGGATTGTCTGAAGACTTCCTGGTCCCACTGACACTGACGGCTCTTTAACCAGTAGCATGCTGTGCTGTCTGGGTTAACATCCCCTGTGGCTGACAGGTTTACACAGTAGTCCACATATCTACCAACAGACACTTCTATCAAGCCTCTCTATAGTTACTAGGAATGTGTACAAATACTTGTGCATTGCTGGGTGGGCCCGGGTGGGTCGTGCATCGCTGGGTGGGTCCAGGTGGGTCGTGCACCGCTGGGTGGGACCAGGTGGGTCGTGCACCGCTGGGTGGGACCAGGTGGGTCGTGCATCACTCAAATAGGTGGTGTTGGGTGAGGTGCGTTTTCACCCATAGAAATCAATGTACTTTGAAACCTCAGTGTTTTGTTGTTTTATTGATGGTCACTGCTCCATGGCTCCTTCTCTGATTATCTTACTTGCTTTCCCGGTCTGGATCTCCACGTTCTGGCTGAAGCGTCCGCAGCCTGCCGAGGTTCTGGCCCGGACCTGGAAGATGTACCTGGTACCGGGCTTCAGACCAGACACCCGGGCCGTAGTCCCCTTGGCCTTCAGGGTGGAGTAACTCTGCTGCTCCTTATCCTGGTGGAGGAGAGAGGTTAGGGAGGAGGAGAGGAGGGTAGGAAGGGGTGGAGCACAGGAGAGATGATAAAGGCTGTCTATACAAAGCTGTGTTTACATTTCTGACTAACATCCACCTTAGCAGTAAACCCGGGAGCTTGGCCAAATTAAGACATTAACACAGCAGCCACACTAATCTGTCTGTACTATCAAGACATTATTACTTCACTCTATACACACTCCCCTGTCTCCAGGGACCACTCCGCTGTGGGGTGTGATGTGGTATTTACATATGCCCTGGTCTGGTGTGTGTGCCTCCTGTGCTGGTCAGATCACTCATACCCCATTAGCTGTGTGTCAGAGCATGCAGAACAACACAGCAATTAGCTTGTCTCCCTCCGCTTTCAGGCTTACCCACACGCTCACTGTCACTTTCACCTATCAGCCCAGATCAGCCCCACCCACACACAGTATTTATCTACTGTACCTTCTCGTAGTATTTGACGTCATACTCCAGTATGACTCCGTTGGGCTGGTCTGGTTCGTGCCACAGCAGAGTGACACTATTCTGACTTGCGTTCTCCTGACGAATCGCAATTACCTGGGATGGGGCTGAACAGGAAGCAAGAAAAAGGAAGTACACAACACATCAATTAATAGAGAACCAGAACAGACAGGGCAGCCCTACATGTAAACAGCAATGCAATCCAATAGAGATCATACAGGATAATGTAACCTACTGTAGCTGTTGAGATGTTGAATTAATTCTAGGTAAACTGTATTTCTTTTCTATGTAAATTGACCTTCATGAGTAAAATGTTATGTAATAAATCCATACAGGTATCCCCTACCTGCCTGGTTCGTAGTGATGTTGACAGAGGCGAAGGGCGGCAGCTCGTTGCTCAGATGAGTCACTGCATTCATCGCTAGGATGCGGAAGGTGTAGTTGGCGTGGGCAACCAGGTTTAGAACAGTCACCCAGGGTTCGGTCAGAGAGCTCTGCCGGGGAACGAACCGCACCGGTACCACAACGGCACGGTCCACTGTCCCTCCACCCCCCCCCCCTCCCATCCCCCCTCCACCACTGGTTGACCCTGCTGTACAGTCCTCACACTGCCCCCCCTCCCCAGAACACTTCTGACAGAGCACACTGTACAGCAGGTCACTGCGACCCCCAGAGTCCAGCGGTCGCCCCCACTCCAGATTCACTGACGTCCCATTAACTGATGATATCACGTTTACTGGAGCTGTTGGGGGGCCTGAGGAGAGGAGAGATAGAAAAAGAGAGGGAAGAGAAGAATTAGAAGGGAGGAGAGAAAGTTACGTTTTTCTTGCCTATCACCTGAAAAAGTTGGAGGTGCTTCTATTATCTCGTTCAGAAATCAAAATAGTTATTACAGATAATTATGTCTAAATCACCCAGGGCATTCAGAGAGATAGGTGCAGGATGCAGCATGTAGGGGTGTTGTGTGTGTGTGTGTGACGTACGTGTGCAGGGTGCAGCAAGGGTGTCGGTGGGGGCTCTGTAATGACTGGAGTCACAGGGGCAGGAGAGGGCAGCTCTAGTCTCTGAGTGGCTTTGTAGAGGACACTTCCCACACAACCCATCACCTGCTACTGGCTTATAGAAACCCACCTCACACGCTGCATGGGGAGAGAGGAGGAGGGGAGAGGGGTGGAAAGAGGGGACGAGAGAGAGAGAGAGGATATGCCATTTTAAAATATGCTTTGAAAATATCAGCTTTGGTCTACCACACTATTTCTAGAGCAAACCCAACAGTCAATATGTAATTGGAACCCTGCATAAAAGCACTGACTTGAGAGGAGGGGGAGAAGAAAGTTAAGACTTTTTCACACACACATTTGGGCCAAAGAGGCTGTGCACTGTTGATACTCCCGTAGGGAACATTAGAATCTAGACCACGTTTCAACCTTATTCAGCACACGTACTACATATTCACTTTCAACTCTGCACTGATGAATAATACAGGCTCCTCTGATAAATATATTCTCTTTAGAATGCAGAAACAGGGTGTATGGAGCTGTGGAAACAGAAACTTTCTAATATATCTGGCAACATCATGGGTTCATCTTAACTGCCTCAGTAAAAATTTAAAAAGGTTTGGCAAAATGTCTCTTATAGGTTAAGGATGACCTTCGTATAACCTTATTTTGACCATTGGCTCCAATAAATAAATAGATCAAAACATGTGCATTACACATCAAAATGTAAAAACTTTGGTAGTGTAGTTGTATTGTTCAGCACTCAATGTTATTGATGATATTTCTTTATGCCTTTCCATGATTTATGAGTCTCTAAATACGTCTTCAATTTCCAATGAACCCTGACATGTAAGAGTGTCAGTAGCATATTGATAGTGTATACCATCTGGATTACACACACACATACACACACGGACGCACGCACGCACACACACACACACACACACATGGACGCACGCACATACACATTCAGACACACACACCATCAGAGACACACACACTGTCTGGATCACAACCAGATTAAAAGGCAGGGGCTGATATCGCACCTCTCTTTCACCGTCAGTGTCCCACAAGGAACCAGAAACTACTTCTATTTGCAATATTTATCCCAGACTGCTTTCTCTCCTCCCTTTTATCCCGTTAATCCCACCATCCCTTGATGTTTTTTGTGAAGCTCCTGAGTTGAAAAGAAGGTCAGGATAAACATCGGAACAGCTCGCTCATCAAGGAGGGAGGCTGCTGACACTTTGAAGTCTCTGACAGATTTACCAGCTAGCACACTCAGCAACACACACACACACACACACACACACACACACACACACACACACACACACACACACACACACACACACACACACACACACACACACACACACACACACTCACACACACATGCATACACAGTTAGCAAAAACGATAATGCTATACACATGACACACAGCACATGCACCCAATAACACAAATAATTCAACAAGTACAATTATAAATGTGGTAACACACACACAGATAAAGTAGAATTGAAAGGAGGGCTGGTGTGGATGACCCCTGATGACCTTTCAAACCTGACTCACATTGGTCTGGCACTCTGAATAAAGTGAGGAAATGAGAGAGAGAAGAGAAAGAGAACGAGAATGGGGAGACTAGAGACAGCGCACTGTGTGTGTGTATGCGTGTGTGTGTGTGTGTGTGTGTATTGTGTGTGTATGTGTGTGTGTGTGTGTGTGTGTGTGTGTGTGTGTGTGTGTGTGTGTATTGTGTGTGTGTGTGTGTGTGTGTGTGTGTGTGTGTGTGTGTGTGTGTGTGTGTGTGTGTGTGTGTGTGTGTGTGTGTGTGTGTGTGTGTGTGTGTGTGTGTGTGTGTGTGTGTGTATTGTGTGTGTGTATTGTTTGGCACATCAGAGCCTGTCAGCCCAGTGCTGCCGATGCAGGAGTATTTGCATTACAATGAATCTTAATGGCTGTGTGCTGGCTTTGTGTGCTGACCTTGATTTATTCTCAGTATAAGTGGGTAAATAAACAACACGGTATAGAAAGAGGAGTTGGGAAAGAAAATCACAGACTTGAGGAGACTGAGGGGGAACGGGACTGGAGGAGAGTCTTCAGTGCCACCTGGTCTTCTGGCAAATGGTCATAAAGTGCTTACTGACATACTGTACATAGCTTTAAACAACATTGAGTTAGTCAAAAGCTGGTGTGGCCAAACTCAAGCAATTTAGCCAGGCACATGTACATGCACACTTTCTAGTTCTCTTCTGGGAACAAACAGCAGTAACTAATAAGCAGGTAATACTGCCATGCTGGTAGGAGTGATGGATGATTGTGTCAGTAAAGTCATGTGGAAATGGGCCACTGGTGTCTGGTGTGAATCTCTCCACACTCCAAACTCCTAGATGAGCCCTGTGTCCCACTCTCTGAGTTAATAATCTGACCCCATACTGGAGGCTTTAGAATGATACACTACACCCTCTACGGCTCTGGCCACAAGTACTGTATTGCACTATATAGAATGGAGAGTCATTTTAAATACAGACATAGTCTCGAATGAGATGTCTCGCTTTCAATTTAGATAAGCCTTATTGATTCAATGACTGAATCTGTCTAGGTACTGCTCAGAGCCAAATGACTGTGGACAGCGGAATGGATGGAGGGATGGATGGATTGTTGGGGAGTGATAGAGAATGGATGGATGGGATTGTTTTCCCTCAATGGGGGTCAGTAAAGGACAAAGAAGCTGTGATCATATCATTAAAACACAACCATTTCACTCATACATTAATATAACAGGCGGCAGCACAAAAACATTCTGAAGATATTATATTTGAAGGTAGACTGGACCATAAAAAAATAATTGGGAGTCTTATTGAACTGGGGTGACAGGTAGCCTAGTGGTTAGAGTGTTGGGCCAGTAACCGAAAGGTTGCTAGATCGAATCCCTGAGCTGACAATGTAAAAATCTGTCATTTTGCCCCTGAACAAGGCAGTTAACACACTGTTCCTAGACCGTCATTGTAAATAATAATTTGTTCTTATCTGACTTTCTTAATAAAGGTAAAAAATAAGATAATCTCTGTCAATTTGATCATTATTTAAATGCTTTATCATTTTGGAATAAACATTAGATCAGGTAGAATTACAGTATATACTGAACATGCAGGTGTTAAAATTGCATTCTGTGTGGAAAACAAAACCAACACTATTCAAACAGTCCATTAATAACGTATACTATACGCTGGTGTTAAAAGCAATCGTGGCAGCAGTACTCTGACATCAGAGCATGACTTCATTTCACCAAGAGCTTTGCATTCCCTTGAAGAGAAATGACACATCTGAAATTGTCCAAGTGGAAAATATTTGTTTATCCCAGAGGCTGAAATATGACCAGAATATATCTGTAGAATCATTTCCCCAGCTAATTAAATGTCCTAAGTATAATAAACAGAAACACAATAAAACCAACAACTTAGAAAAAGGAGGAAAGAGAGAAACCTTTTTCTTTAAATGGCAACACAATTTTCAAAGAGTGAGAAAATGTACAGACATAATCTGATGCACAGGCCAGGAGAGAAGGCTACAGTAATTGCTGATAATAACCCATCCGATAACTCCTGCTTTCCCAGTAGGTTTAAATCAATGGCATTGATGAAGTCATCACAAAAAGAGTGCTACACAGATCTAAACGTGTTTTCCTTTGAAAACGCCTCGTAATTACAAATCAAACTAGACCAATGCATGGTGGGTAATGAGCATTAAACTGGTGTTAATTATCCGATTGAATGGCTGTCACCATTCAACCGTGCCTGATGGAACAGAGTGGAGAGAGAGATGGGAGAGGGGTAACAGGAGAGGAAGAGAGAGAGAGAAAGGGGTAGAAGACCGAGAGAGTGATACAGAGAGAGAGGTGAGGACAGTCAGAAAGAAAGGAGCGAGGAGGTTGAGGTGGAGAAAGAGAGAGAGAAACTGGCTAGTTTCAATACCTCACAAACAAAAGGAGACTTTCAAAGAAATGTAGGGAGAGAGAGTAGACTAATGCCTGAGGCACACAGCAGGCAAATAAGTCAGGGAGAAAGAGAGACGAAGTGAGAGAGAAGCCTTTGTCTCCTCTTTTGAGTCTGTTTCATGACTCGCTGTGAAGCATCAGAGAGGAAATTAATCAAGTGTTTTTGATTATTAATTGAATTCAAATGGACAAAGTGGGCTGTGAGAGATGGAACAAAGACAAGAAGCATGTATGTGTCACAGCTGCCTCTACTGAGCATAAAAACGTATATTCTATATATGAAGTCATATTCATTCAACATGACAGTCTTTGATAAACAGTCTGAGTCCAGAGCAGTCCAGTCTAAATAGAAATGCAGGGTGAAATGGATGCTGTGTCGCATTGTCTAGCTATTATCTATCTATTGCACACAGCTACTCCCCGTATATTAGTTTGACAGCCTCAAACGTGAGCGTAGTACAGGAGTGGATGCAGTACAGCACAACCATGTACAGTTGAAGTCGGAAGTTTACATACACTTAGGTTGGAGTCATTAAAACTCATTTTTCAGCCACTCCACTCATTTCTTGTTAACAAACTATAGTTTTGGCAAGTCGGTTAGGACATCTACTTTGTGTATGACACAAGTAATTTTTACAGCAATTGTTTACAGACAGATTATTTCACTTATTATTCACTGTATCACAATTCCAATGGGTCATAAGTTAACATACACTAAGTTGACTGTGCCTTTAAACAGCTTGGAACATTCAAGAAAATTATGTCATTGCTTTAGAAGCTTCTGATAGGCTAATTGACATCATTTGAGACAATTGGAGATCTACCTGTGGATGTATTTCAAGGCCTACCTTCAAACTCAGTGCCTCTTTGCATGACATCATGGTAAAATCAAAAGCAATCAGACAAGACCTCAGAAAAAAATTGTAGACCTCTACAAGTCTGGTTCATCCTTGGGAGCAATTTCCAAACACCTGAAGGTACCACTATCATCTGTACAAACAATAGTATGCAAGTATAAACACCATGGGACTACGCAGCCTTCATACTGCTCAGGAAGGAGACACGTTCTGTCTCCTAGAGATGAACGTACTTTGGTGCGAAAAGTGCAAATCAATCCCAGAACAACAGCAAAGGACCTTGTGAAGATGCTGGAGAAAACATGTACAAAAGTATCTATATCCACAGTAAAACGAGTCCTAAATCGACATACCCTGAAAGGCCGCTCAGCAAGGTAGAAGCCACTGCTCCAAAATCGCCATAAAAAAGCCTGACTACAGTTTGCAACTGCATATGGGGACAAAGATCGTACTTTTTGGAGAAATCTCCTCTGGTCTGATGAAACAAAACTAGAACTGTTTGGCCATAATGACCATCATTATGTTTGGAGGAAAAAGGGGAA